>NW_025947728.1:579572-633325 GCF_000764305.2 Hyalella azteca
GCCCGTATACTGTAGCTGCCCGTATACTGTAGCTGCCCGTATACTGTAGCTGCCCGTATACTGTAGCTGCCCGTATACTGTAGCTGCCCGTATACTGTCGCTTACTATAACAGAGGTGCGGGTACCCACTTCTGCCCACCATTTTATGTAGGGCTGGACGAGGAGGGTGTATTGTGTCCATAGTATGCTGGTGGAGGAGAATAATATAACTACAAAATAAGCAATTTCGCCTCATCGATACATTATTTTTTCGGAATCTTTCTTTTTAAGAATTTATCGTAAATTTTGTTTGTTCATATCTACGAAAACTAGAGCCGGAAATATGTAGGAGCTCATAAGACGCGTATCCAAAAAATATTCATTTGGAATATTACCAGGAAATAAAACTTAATTTATTTTCTTTTCTAGTGGAATCCTCACAAATTTGAGGGTAGAGTGAGATCTAGGTTTGAAATTTGAGTATAAGTGTATATATATATATACAGGGTAATTATATATATATATAATTATATTCAATGAGAAAGTCAGTTTTTTTCGAATTTAAAACCTGACTTTAACGGAAGTTCTGTACTAAATACATTGGTTTGTCCGGACCTCTTTATAATTAACGCACTTTAGTTTAAAATAGTTGAGGGATGAAAAACTTAAAAGTAATTATATTAATTTAGTACTTTTACTATTATTGGCAGATAATGTACAAAAATTTATTCATATTTATCTTGACCCTGAGCTGAGTTAATCATCAGGAAACACTGAAAGAATTCACTTGTTTTTAGTTAGGACAAGCAAGCTCATTTTAATGAGAATTGTCTCATTTTCCTACGTATATCATTAGTTGCTTAAATCGCAGGTGCACCAAGAATTTATAGGTGAAGAAGACATCAAGTAATTTCATCATATCTTCCAAGAAAAATCTTCCATATTAGTTCATTAATTCGTAGAATACAAGCACAATCAATAGAGAAAGACAATCCATACACAAAAAAGATTAAATCTAACTAAAGAGAAAACGAAGACCAAAACATAAAGAAACATAATGATTTAAAATTTCAAAAGGATTAAAACTTAACACGATATTGATTCAAGTTTTTCGTTTAAAATTCTGCACCGATTCCGAAATCCTAAAATTCGAACCCCACGGGTGGAAAATAAGTACCTTTAAATCACTTTCAGACACAGTCACAGCGCACGTGTCGTCTCCGGAACGTTTTCATTACAGATATTTTGAATTTACTTGGCCTCTTTTCTGCTTTTTAATTCTCATTTTCCTGTCCTGTCACCACTTTCTTACTGAACTTCGGCCTACGGCCTCACTAGAGAAAGTTACCTGGCATTTATTTTTATGCAATACTTCAGGCTAGCAATTGCAATATATTCATCTCCCACCAGGCATCTGATGTTGAAATAACGTTGCATGGTTAAACTTTGTTTCGAAGAAATCAAATCGCTAACAACGTTGTTGTAATGCTAGAAAGTTACCTGGCATTGATTTTTATGCAATACTTCAGGCTAGCAGTTGCAATATATAAATCTCCCACCAGGCATCTGATGTTGAAATAACGTTGGTTAAGCTTTGTTTCAACGAAATCAAATCGCTAACAACGTTGTTTCAATGCCAGTTGCCCGAAGGACGAGTATCGCTGTTCACACCCGTGGCTCGACGCAACCATAGACAGTTTATCATTGTTGTGTAACTGCGCCAGCAATGCCCCGCCGTAGCACCGCTCACCACATGCCGCCCTCTCGTACACATTAAGCTAATGGGCCGTTCCCAGGGCGCCGTGTTGGGTGCCTCCGTCCTGCGTATGCTGACTAAGTATGCTGACAGCCTAGACGCCGCGTTAGGTGTCGGTGTCAAAGTATGCTGACTGTCTAAAAGCTGAGTAAAATATTGGTTTTCAACGTATTCAGATTGCCTGTGAAGGTGTCGATACGGGTGGTTGTCATACGCATCCTGTTTTTTTTTTTTCGTCTGAGATTCATGGGAGCTCTTGAAGACTTGTCCAACGTGTCCCCACGACAGGATGGTGTGGTAATTTTTCTACAGTGTTTCGCTCTTCAGTTGAGAAATTTTTGGGAGCCCTGAAGATTTCTCCAATGTGTATTCACGGCAAGATGGTCACTCTAAAGCTGAAGGAATATCTATGTATAACTGTAAAAAATATTCAGATTGCCTAGACGCAACGTTTGATACGTTGTCGTTCGTATTATGATTGTTGGCTGCCAATGATTTGCATTCTGTGTTTGTTCGAAATTCTGCATATTTTTACGAAAATTAGCCTTTTTGACACGCTAATTACATAAAAACTGATATACAATTGTGAAAAAAAAAGAAATAAAAGTAACTGTAGCCATGTTCCACTATTCTCAATCGAATCGCAAATAACCTTGATACGTAAATTTTTGTTGAAGTAGCCATGATGCTAATGGTTCATCCGTCGTCAGGCAGGTGGATTGTTTTGTGTTATAGCTTCCATGTTTACTCGCTTTGCTGTGGTGTTTCAAGCAAGGGACGGCGATGACGACTTAGCGCGTCTCAAGTTCTTGCCAGCTATTGCTGGTCTCCTTCCCATCTGCTCGGTGTACATGTGGCATAATTTATTTGTTTAAGACTTGTAGTAATAGCGCTGAAAAATATCATGGTTCAGTAATCACTAACACAGATAAGTATAAAAGGTCTTGCTAAATAGTATGTAATTTCCACGATAGAATCGACAGCATTGATAAGGTTTGAACCCAATATGACGTATTTATCGCATTTTGATACATTATGATAATCAGCGGGGTCAGTCTTTCAAATACGTTGTCATTCAAGTATTTACATTGTCGAATAAGTTTTTTAATCTATATCTGTTTTTTATTTATTTTTAAGTCTGTTCTAAATTGAGCCGCTCTCTCTTGCATTAGTTATCACCAAAATACACCACACCATTTAATATTATAGAAGCAGCTGGCTAATAAAGATTATTTACAAATTTTGCGCTATCTTCGATTTAAAACGGAAGCCAAATAACGCCTTGAAATTATCAATTCGGCCCTTTCTGTTGCAATTTAACGAATTGCAACAGGAATTTAAACTCTCAACTCTAAGAATTTTTCGATCGTTTCCGTTGCTGCGAAGCAGGAGCAGAGAATGGCGGCAATGCACGCTTATCGTCGAGCCAGAAATACCCAGCAACTCAATGAGAGGTTGTACCGTCACTCACTGGCTCGCAGCCAGGTGTGTAAGCCACGGCCTATCCGATGGCAAAATAAAATAGAAATTCACGCAAATCAAATTTTTAGTTCACCCGTCTACGTGAGCTATAATTTAGGTAAACAATTCGCTCTAGCTTCTTGTATTGTGCGGGTGCCTCTGTTGATAAACTCACGTTTACGTCGCGATGAGTCGTATGTTACAGCGTCGCGTTAACGTCGCGATGAAGCGCATGGTACAGCGTCACGTTTACGTCGCGATGAATAGCATGGTACAGCGTCGCGTTAACGTCGCGATGAAGCGCATGGTACAGCGTCGCGTTTACGTCGCGATGAAGCGCATGATTCAGCGTCACGTTTACGTCGCGATGAAGTGCATGGTACAGCGTCGCGTTTACGTCGCGATGAATAGCATGGTACAGCGTCGCGTTTACGTCGCGATGAAGATACAGCGTCGCGTTTACGTCGCGGTGAAGCGCATGGTACAGCGTCGCGTTTACGTCGCGATGAAGCGCATGGTACAGCGTCGCGTTTACGTCGCGATGAAGCGCATGGTACAGCGTCGCGTTTACGTCGCGATGAAGCGCACGGTACAGCGTCGCGTATACGTCACCGAATGTGCGCGACTCCTCCTTGTCGCCGCTGACGAGGGACGGCGGCGTTCGTCAAGAAAGCTCTCTTTTTGCGTGAGTTTTTACAAGGTGAAGCGCTCGTCATTCGTCATGTTGCAAGTGGCAGGAAATGGGCATGAGAATCTGACGACGAGGCGCCTCTTGACAGCCATGACAGCGCAGCAAGTACTTTCAATGTTTCTTAATTTACAAGCATTTCATTTTACATATTTTGAATTTTGATTGTGGAGGTTCATGCTAGTATATGCGCTAATCTGACTTATTATTATGTTTCAATGTGAAACGTAAATTTTAGTGTTTGATTACCCCGCTGCTGATTACAGATGGACTATTGGCACTTCGCCTCCAGCTTGATTGTAGCCACAGAAAATATTGCCATATGCTGGCTTATGGTCAAAAGCTATTCGCAATCAACATTCTACTACATCTGTTCTCCATCAATTTTTTATGTGATTTAATCTTTGGTTGATCATTTCGAGAAATTTACTCTATATTTGCAAACGTACGAAGATATATTGATCGGGACTCAAGTTTGCTTCGAAGAGGGCATGCAAATTAAGCGAGTTACCGATTTCAAACCAAATAGAATTCATGTACATGAATAATCGAGGCCTAACATGAGCCACACTTCTTCTTATAACAGGTAGTCCGAAAGTTTATCATATGAAGGTTGGTAACAATTAATTTAATTAATGAATTTTAATTAATTAATATCAACAAAACATTTTTGATTGAATTGAAAAACACATGCAGTCATACGGTTAAAACACATGTTGTCAACACGGCAGATGGAGGCAGTCATAATCGAAACAAAACTTCATCTCAACACATGCGCAACAATAAGACCTGCACGTTGAAGAAGGAAAGAGTAGGGGCCATAGTGGGCAACATGCCTGATACATCAAGTGTTGCCCCACGCCACGACCAACTGTATTTTGGTACGACTCACGCTGGGCTATTCCTAGAATTTGATCGGGATGGCACTTCCTGCATTTCTGATATCAGTCCATTTCCTGTAATGGGGGAACTAACGAGTTATTTGAGAATACTTGTAAATCAAGAAGGCTAAACACTATTAAAATTAAAATATTAAAATTATAAGTTAAACATATTACATTTTGTTTATTAGATCGGACATAATCTGCGGTTTGGTGTTCAGCTACCCTAAATGGTCATTATGAATCTGCTAGTACGTGGTACATGGTGGGCGCGTCTTAAAATACTTCAATTTATTGAAACGGGTAGAACAAAATTTTCTGTGCTGTAGCTTGTCACCGATGCTACCGAACTCCTACTACAAAAATATATGCAGTGTTTCGATTCTTGCACAAAAACTATACCTCTCCAGGGTAAAGGAAATGCAATTGACCAAGATTAATCGTAAGATCTTACTTAACAAAATGGTATGTCACGAAATGCCGCACTTGTTTATAGCTCAAACACAAAAAAACTGCGTCGGAAATTCCTTCTTCCTCTGAAGGGTTCAGCCCTCCAAATGTTTGGGACAGGTTTTACGAGCGAAGTTTTGAGCAATTTATCTTGCAATGTTTGAGTAACACATCAATCCTGCAAACATTCTACCATTTACTAACTGAAAACTCATTAAAATTTCATCTTGACCTTCGGATGTTGTATGACTCAGCTCGTAGTGAATCGAAGGTTTCACTTTTTTCAGTACATTAACTCAGTATGCCATACTCATTACTCAGGCGTGATAATTCAACAAATATGGAATGGAAATTTCCTACTGGCAGAAAGTTTCAAGCATTCCGCATTAATTATCCAGCGACAGTAAGTTTGCGGACGTGCGATAGTCAATACACATCGCTCCAACAACGCAATTAGGAGATGATTCAACTGGGTTTCCGGACTGCCAAATAATCACATAGTAGAATGGGAGTTACAGCTGACACAACGCATCGTCATTGCCGCCCAAGCGTTCGGGCAACAATCATTTCAGCTGACAAGTATCCCTCCGCGGCCTGCGTGGTCATTGTGCTTCCTTCCTCTTCTTTGTTTGTTTTCATTTTCATAAAAATCCGCGTACCTGCCGACTTCGTCAGACCGGCACTACTTATGTTCAGTCGTCCGTTGCTCAAAATATCCCTCAATATTTGTTGATATTCCGCCTGTTAATGATTCGTTCTTGAAGTTCAGAAGATGAAGCAAGATATGCGATATAAAGTTTCCAAGCTACTCAATGCTGACCGCCAGTGAGTTGAAAGAACAATATAACGAACGGCGGATTTTTTGCCAGCGAAAATTTGAACATCTGCGGTTCAAATTTTCGCTGTCAAAATTATACATTTTGACAGTACAGTAAGATGGCGATGAATCATTCGCTTGGGTTGTCATTATGATATAATGTAATAATCACTATCTTCATAGTCGGAGTATTTCTTACTGTAAAATTTTGACTGCGGTAGATTCCATGTCAGTGGTCAACTAGTACCAATAACTTCAATATGAAATCTCGACAAAAGCCGACAAGTTGAGAAAATAACTATAACCATTCATACCAATAACTTCAATATGAAATCTCGACAAAAGCCGACAAGTTGAGAAAATAACTATAACCATTCATATTTTTTTACCTGTCGTGGCAAGCCAGTCGCGCGTAGACGATAGAGATCGCAGTTTGTTTACTCTCTTCCCCGTGTAAATGCGACAACGCCTAATTGATGGATGGCGCAAGAATACCTGCGCGCGGCGAGGCGTACGAAATGAACAACTGCATGCGCCTGCGCGAAGCAGAGCGCATCCCAGCTGCCGTTAGTTCAAGGCGAGCGCTTCCAATGTTACGTAGAATTCATCACATCCGTAATGCAGGTTGCATTCCATACTATTCCTTCTTCTCTATTGTATGAACTATTCCTTCGGCAAAAATAAAGTTTGCCCACATGAAAAAACTATTGTAGTTTAAAAAGATTCAAATATTTTAGCTCTGATCATTAAATGGGAATATTCTATTTACGAATTTCATCTTAACACGCCGACTGAGACGAGAAATCTCGCGAATTCCGAGCGTCTAATGACAATGAAGAACTATTACCATCATAACCATCTGGCGTTCAGGGTTATTTCAATCAGGGCGAAGTTATGCCCATATGAAGAACAGATTCTACGAAATCTAAAAATGTATAAGTTTCTGGTAGCTCGGTCTAGGATACGAGTCCTCGCATAGCACTTGACTGTGCGCAGCAAAATGTACACATCTGAGGGATCTTATCTGCAATATTATAGACAAAACGTTAGCCACTCAAGTGAAAAGCTCTCTGGCGTATTTTTAGCATTAAACTCGATGTTTATTTCCTGACTTTCGAGATAACATCAGGCGCCACTCCGACTTTATTCAACATCATCCTGTGTGATGAATTAATAATAAATTCACGCACCACTTATGAATGTAATTTCGAATAAAAACTATCAAATTCGTTCAACTTTAATTAAGTGGTAATATGTAATTGTCCAATAAATATTATTGTGTTACTTATCACATTATATAACCAATTTCATTAATTATTCCATATTTATGGTAGAAAGCTTTGCAAGTTCACACAGTCCACCACCTATACGTTCTCCCAAGAGCAAGTCGCTTCTCTCGTGCGCCGCAGCGCGACATGCGAGAAGTTCTGAGTTGAGATACGCGACTGAGGGAGGGGCGAATGTCTGAAGAAATGCCCGAGGTTATAATTGAAAGCAACCCATTTCTCGTATAGTTGAAGTTTTCTAATTAAATTTCATCATGCGCATGACGTTTACGGAAATTATTTGCAAGGCATTTAAAGACATAATTAAAAACTTGTCACGAAAAATATGCAAAAGTCGCAATAACTGATTAGTGGTAATAAACCTATTCCATAAGAAAATTTTGTTTGATAATTATTAGGATTATTGTTTTATCCAGCGTGAAAAGAGCTTAAAATAGCTATTTCTTAAAAAGCATTATATACATTTTCCAATATGTGTAAATTTAACACTTCTAACATATATATTCATATTTATTTACAACTGTTTAAGACTCTATCAACATATATTAACATATCATTTCCAGCGCCTGTTGCGATGAGTTTCATCAATTTTAAATAGAATACAACAACAACGCTCCACCGTGTGACCGCCCCGTGTATTTCAACCAAACTTCTGCTTTTTGTGGACATAATTTTTTGTTTGCTTGGCTAATTATGAGCGCCGCCGCTGCCGCTTATTACTTCACTCTGTTACTGGCGCGTCTACTCTGATGTGCTCTCGCTTATTACTTCACTCTGTTACTGGCACGTCTACTCTGATGTGCTCTCGCTTATTACTTCACTCTGTTACTGGCGCGTCTACTCTGATGTGCTCTCGCTTATTACTTCACTCTGTTACTGATACGTCTACTCTGATGTGCTCTCGCTTATTACTTCACTCTGTTACTGACACGTCTACTCTGATGTGCTCTCGCTTATTACTTCACTCTGTTACTGGCACGTCTACTCTGATGTGCTTTCGCTTATCACTTCACTCTGTTACTGGCTGCTGATAGATTTTGTTACTCGGCGCTATTCACATTTGATCCGCAACGTACGTACAAGAGCACAGATCATCAAAATTAAACTAACCCTTTTTTGTATTGAAGGAGTGCAATATTGACATTCGTCTTTGCACTATTAATTTGAAAGTCGGGTCGACCGTTAAGCCATGAGTGTTGGACTCGCAGTTTGTCTCTTTTTCGAGCCTCATCTAGCCGTGACATTTTTTGATCGATATCGATGAGATAGCGGGGTGCTTACAAACAGCAATAGGTAGCGAAGTTACTCACTGCAACGTAACCTCGAACGTCTGTGACTCTTCTCCGTTGGCAGCCATCATAGCCAGACTGCATGAATTTTATAGGTCGATGGTCTACGATAATAAACACTTTCACATTCGATATTTGCTTCAAGCATGCCGGTGATAATTGGTCTCAAAGCAAACACAGGTCACGACCGAGATTCCTGTCGCTAGCCTCAAACGACATCTTGTTGCAGTGAATAAGTTGTAATTTATTTGTTTTCAATACGTTTTATGTGACTTACGTATGCTGATTATTTGAATGAAAAATCACTGAGATGGCAAAAACTTTTTCGTCCTATCACAGAGTTTGGGCAAAACTATCACTGAGAAGGCCAAAATTTTTCTTATGATGTTTTAGAAAAAAAAAATTTCAAATTTAATTTACACATACAATTGTATGAAATTTTATAGAACACGCTCATTAGGTAAGGCAATACATGGGGAACTCTTATCAAATGCTGTTAAATAAATCTTTCACTCGCATCTGATATTATTGCAGTTTTTGACACGTGTAAGCCGGTTCCACAATAACCGGTCTACCGACATGACCAAATAATTCAATATATTCAGCTAATTTATAATATTAGCTTCAAACAATCTCTCACCATCGACATGAAGTCTTATAGCGGTAATTACAGCGCTCTGTTTTCGACGCCATGCCAGGCTACAAGCGCGTAGCAGGTGCGAACTAAAAGCTTCTCGGAGACCAAATAAATTACTGCGTTGTAGGCTGACAGCATTAAAGGCGGTCACAGCTTCTTTGTGTGTCGCTTCCATAGCTTCGTGACTTGCCTTTGACTGATCGGCAAAGCGTTTGTATTGATGGCGTGTCCACACGGAGCTAAATTTAGGTGGACATGACCAAATCCGACCATATGTAAGAGGGGGTTGGCAAATTTATGCAGTTGTTGGGCGACAAATTCTACGAAGAATGTGATCGTGTGCTTATTTTCCAAGATGTGATGCCATTTTGTGCCACAAATTGCTATGAAGGAAACAAAATTAATAAATTTGCTAACGTGTGTGACTTCTACGTGCGGCTATTTGTGGTATATTCGAGAGCTGCATGTGCATTACTGAAAATTTAATTATAATAATGAAGAGCAAAGCTTATATGTTATTTATTCTCAAGGACATGGGGGTTATCTTAAAGAATTTGTTTTCCCTTAGTTGATGTTACTAGCTCTTTATGTATAGATCTATGAGCTATGCTAATTATCACTCTATTTAATGTGTAATTTTTAATATTCCAGAGTCGGTACTGTGTGCTCTTATTTGTTAGCATGATTAATTCTGTAATATCTCACTGCGGCGGGTAAGACTCCAATCTTTTTTTCATCGTCTAGGTTTTGTTATTTTATTGAGAATATTCATTCATTTGACTACCTTTGATTGTGTCGTATTTCGTTTAAACACTTCAGCTATAATTTTTATTCATAGGTTGCAGCTGATACTGCTTGCTTGAAAAAAAAAAAGTTTATTAATGCTACACCCTTGCCTACTTTAGTCACCGTTGTTGGAATGAATTAAAGTAGAGCTTCTATACGGACAATAATTAATCTGTGAGGCTGTTTGAATAAATGAGTTTTGTGAAAATTATCAGCAATTGTCAGCGATAGCACCACTTAACTAACTTGGAGAATCCAGAGTCTTGTCAGCCTTTGCGAGAGACGCTTTATTCGAAAAGTTTGATCCGGATAATAATATCTAGCACCTCCAACTGAGCTCTATTTTGTAATCATACACAATCCCGTTCATATTAAACGAGGATAGCAAAAGTGTGTACGCTCTCCCGCAACAATAGTATGCATCACGATAGCCAAATGTAAGTTTGATATTATTATGTCCACATTTTGCAAGCCAGTTGCGATCAGGAAATGGCAGGTAATGTATTTAATGCATTATTATTTAATCCATTGATTTTCTCTGATTTGTATGGCTTCACAATTGTACTTGCCACGGGATGCCTTGCAGAAGTGAACTTCATTTATAACTTTGGCAAAAGTAACTCTAGAATTATTATTATTTCTGCCAAACCTATATACATTTCATTATCATTCCTGTGAAAACTTCCCTTCATATGTAATGTTTTCGCTTGTTTTCATTACTAAATTGATCGGAACTCTACCACCTTAAGGTATTTATGATTCAATGTTTTATATTTAATAATCGGCGCCGGGTGTGTCTTTCATATACCGCTGCAGAAGAGTAGATAACCTCATATGGACGGGTGGAAATGTGCATACAGTGACAACACACGCATATAATTGAGTGAGATTTTGTCCAAATATCGATGCTTTTTAGCGCATTTTCTCATTTATGGAAAAAATGCACTACTGTGCTCGCCATGTCCGTCCGTCCGTCTGTCTGTCTGTCTGTCCGTCCGTCTGTCCGTCTGTCCGTGACCTCAAGTTTTCGTCGACGAGAAAATGCGCTCTCTGTCACTCACTGCAGTGAGTACTGAGTTATATTTTTTACCCTTATGCGATTCATCCTGATCCATTTGGTTTCGGCAACAAGGCATATCAGTTCCATATGTAGAAAGTGTATCATTATTCAGACAATATGACACATTCATTTTTCTAAGGACTATGCATAACATTTTGCCGAGGGTAAGAAATGTTAGGGTATCAAAGTGATCATGTACCAACTTTACCGTTTGGCAGCAACGGTCGCAGTAAAAGTGTAATAATGTGACTGGTATTTACTATTTATCTTATGACAAAGTGATTTTCCTTATAATATCAAGAAAAATACATGTCAGACGGAAAAATGTGGCTTGAATTATCAGTAAAGTTCTCAAAATATATTTTCATTATTGCTCTTCACTTCTCGTCACTTCAAAACACCTTTAAAATGAAATAAGACGCTAGGAATTGTTTATTTTCATTTTCAGCGAGATGATAAACTGAAAAATTGTACTAAGATTGCCTTTAATAAGTTTGTTATGCGTAGCCTCTGCTCGGTAGGGTTCCTTCTATTCGTTAAATTGACTCGTTGTAGACGGCATACTTTGCTTCTATGCCTCCATTCAGAAGTTGAATGCAGACGCTCCTCGACCGCAGACCTGAATGCTTTGGCCAGCAAATATCCAAGAAATAGCTTAGTGAAGCAAACTAAGATTACTACCGTACACTGTCGCTTTAAGCTTATTATCAATGATTTGAAACGATAGTAATAGCGAAACAAAGATCATCCGTGGGAGGTTTTGAGCTTTGAATCAGAGGCGATTCTAGAGATAAAAATCAGGGCTGAATCTGGAGCAAAAAGCTATGATTGTTTTAGAGCTAGTAATCGAAGGTGAGACTCCGATTTCCATGAATTTTTACTATGGAAATCCCAAAAAGTATAATTTCAGTTTATTAACTTTGATTAAGGTAACCGGATAATTATTGTCCCGGGTAAATAAATAGTTTACCCCTCTTGCTGTCGGCTACTGAAACTGCCGAGGGCTATAAATCTCTCGCACTTATGCAGGGAGGTTCAGTTTACATATAAACATATAGTTTTCAAATATATTTGGTAAAGCTTCTCTGTACTCGTGTGGTGTGCTTGTCTATACTTCTCACCAGCTCGTGTCTTGTCCATGAATGAATGTATCACGGAAAATATAAAATCTCTAAACTTAAAATGTAGTAATTGCTCCTACTAAAAATACGATAGTCAATGATTTAATTTATCCTGTAAATATTTATCCCTAACAATGTTCGCGCTGATATCCTCTTCAAATCCGCAAAGAAATCCGCTCTAATACAAGTAGAGATGCCTGCAGAGATACGCGCTCAGATACCCGCTGGATGTCATATCCGCAGAGATTCCTACTCTGCTACCCGCAGAGATTTCCGCGCTGATATACCCGCAGAGATATCCGCGCTGGCGCCCGCAGCGATATCCGAGAAGATCCCCGAAAAGATACAAGTAGAAATATTCGTACATATTCCCGCAAATTTTTTTGCAGAAATGTCCGCAGAAAGTCCCGCAGAGTTGCCCGCAGACATGCCCGCACAGATTATCAAACTTAGTTCAATAGATCGTCTATCAGTAACGAATGGATCAGAAGAGCAGGCTCAAGTTACGCATTCAATTGTTCGGCTGATTGTTGCCGGGTGAGGTTGATCGTTTAACATCTATCAAAAACCTTGGGATTTTACTGTTCTGAAAATAACAGCTCTACAGATTTGTCTTATTTTGATTCTGATAAGAATTGACTGACGCTGAAAGTCCATAATTTAATTGACGGTCACTTCCTGGTGAGTTTAGTTCCTTCATTTTCAGCACACAATGACGCAGATTTCTGCATATTAATTATAGAATAGTTGCTTGGCCTTGATTTTGCAAGACCCATCAAGTCAAATTTAAAATTTTTTGCAGTAATTAAATGAAATAATAGTATTTCGTGTGAATTGTTGTGCTATTTCAATCAGTGATTCGAATAACTGTATGCATGAAGTGAAGTCATTAACCCTGCTCCTGAGGCTATGTTTTCATATTTTTTATATGTACGCCTTTTACAGCCGTTTCCTGCCTACATCTCTTCTTTTTAATTGGAGATTAAAGTTTAAAAACTAATTCACTAATTTATAAGCGCTCTGAGACGATATAAAAGCATTTCTCTGGTGTAACACAAGATGAAGGAGCCAGGGAGGCAGCATGTGACGTTTTTCAGGTCTTTCGTCAATTATCTCTCTGCTATTCATTCCACTTTTCGTTGTAAGGGCCTTATTAAATAATAAAGGGTCTAGTGGTGCGCCGAGTCGGTGTGTGTGGAGTGATGTTCAGGCGATGCTTATTTCCTTCAGGACGGAGACTCAATAATACACCGCACCCATATAGGGGTACGGTACATAAGGGCCCTTAGTTGCCCTTTATAATTCCATTAAGTGGGAGGCTCAGCCAATATGCTGCTAAGTAATATCAAATTCTGAAAAGGGACCGCTTTTATCATGCAACAGATAAACGAGGACTCTATGTATTTTGAAGGTTTTAATGAGGGAAAAGAGATAGCGCCACATGCAATGATAAACTATGAACAATAAACTAAAATTAGTTTGATGCGTTTGATGTTATTTTTTAATTTTACATTTTATTTCACAAATTTTCTAATGCCAAAACTTTTTCCCCTCAGCAGCATCTTCAGTGATTCAAAAGTGAAATTATGAAATGATATTGTGATGTGTTTACAATTTATTTGAAGTTGATTGATGTTTTTGAAAGTAAATTGAATTATCGATTTATCGATGACAAAAATCCACTTCATTCCACTATCATGGCTTGCATCTACGACACGGAGACGAGCAGATAAAGAGTAAGAAGAAAGATGCGTGAATTTTAAAGAAAAAAATGAGTAAAATTTGAGGCCTCAAAGCTGGGCCTATTGTACGGCAGTCTCTTGAATCATAGTCGCTGAGTTCACTCACCATGGCCCTGCCAGCGACTGCAAGGAGTGCTGGCGTCACCAACGAGTTTTGTCACGCACATCACCGCAAACGAAGAAGGCTCCACAAAATTAGAGTCCCAACAAGACTACATCAGAAGTCTGCAAGCAACATAAGTGGCAGCGAGACTCCCTCAGCCCACAAACTCGATGACATCAATGAAGAACCTCGGGAACAATCACTGCGGCCAAAAAATGGCTTAGCTTGCTGTGTGCAATCGTCGGGACAATGGAGTGTTATGATGTTCGTACTTACACTCTTCCTGGCACTAAGCATTCAGACACAAGCAGGTGAGTCAGTCGCCTGCTGCAGGATATTGTATGATTGTTATGCACTATTACCCATGACCCTACTCAAGATATACTCATGCTCGGATTTGCGTCATCGCTCCATGGAGTGTGATGGATGTCGGTAAGTGTTAAGTTACTGTTGCAGAAATAGAGATGACATCACACTTAACCCTAAACGATTGAGATAAATTAAAATTCTGATGATAATTCAATCGTAATATGTTACGTTATGAAAACATTAAAGACAAAACTTTCCATGTGAATTGTTGTAGCGCCATCATCAAGTTGTATTAAATTTTTAAGGAAACAATGAAGTACAACGTGACATTCATGTAGATGTCGTGGCAAGCAATGCAATAGATATAGAAGACAGAGAGAGAGAGAATATGACTACCTTCTTTTAGAGCAATTGCGCCATTCTACATTGTAGGTTAGAAATGAAAACATACTAGATCCTTAAAAATCCAGATTTTAGCATCAATGAAACTAAAAGGTGGTAAGAGATCTGCGTGCAGAAAAAAAACTGTTAAAAATATTAAATGGCAGACAAGATGAAACAATCATAGCTGTTAAGGTATAAATTGAGAGTCGTTTGCAATGCGTTTTGACCTCGCTGTAGGAGAAAAATGAATGGAGGAAATTATGCATATAAATATTTTCTCGTGACGAGACCAAAAAAATAGTTTAGAAAAATGATCGTGTCGCTCGTTGAGCGTATTACGCTCACAGAATTTCAATATTAAAAGTGTTTTACTTTAGAAACCAAAGAAAGAATGTGGAACTAAAAAACTTTCATGCACTCCTAGGAATGAAAGGTCGAAACCTATAGTCTATAATATCTTAGAGTCTATAATATCTTACCTTAATTTTTGTTGGGGTACAAACGTAATCATCGTACAGATCATCAATATCACAAAATAATTACTCACACATTCGTATATATTTGCCCAAAAGTAAATGCGGAAAATCAATTGTTCCTGTTAAGAGAGAATTCTCCTGTAAATTATTGTTCATATTATGTATTAATAATGTTATCAGTTAAACAGGAGTAACACTCGGCTTCTCACATTAATAACAAAAGCGAAAACTACCGGTTGCAGAATCTAGTTTGCATCTGACATAATGTCGCGAAAGGAAGACTTTCAGCCCAATAACATTCTTGTTTTCTTAGCCAAAAAATGACCACATCTAAAACATTACCCGCAAATGAAACCATTACAGGCTAAATAAGATTAATATAAGTCTTATATAATAACAAAAGCAGCACTGAAACACTACAAGAGTTGAAGAGCGCGGTGGCCTCCACAATGTCGGCGCGTCCGGTCAGTTGAGGCCACTGCAGCGACGCTCTCAAGTGGCGCAATTGGTCTCTGTTGCTTGTTATGTCCTAGCATCACCTTCCGCTACTCATCATCTCGTAATTCATCTTACTGCTATGAATTCTGTTAATTTCATTCGAAATACTTGGGCAATGTGTTCGTAACCTCAAGATGTCATTTGCGCCATTACGGAAAATTGATCTCTGAACAATCAATGAAATTACTGAAATATTTATAAAAATGCTAGAATTTTCACGATGTTTTCAAAAATTTCTCTTCCATGTAATGATATTTTACATTTATTTGGAAATCTTCTTGAGTGGACTCGGCGTTACTGTGGAGTAGTTGCATTCCTACGAACTACTCAAGTCTGCTCCATTACAATTACAGAAACAGTTATAATATAAAAATCTCACGTAATGAGCTTATTTTTCAGTGTAATGAGCTTATTTTTCAGTGTTTTTTTTCAGAGTTCAGTGTTACGTTGCATATTTAATGACATTCTGGCAGTCTTTTATTTTCGTCGTTGACAATCCCTCTCTATGTTAATGGCAAGAAGTAATACCGAAAGCCATATTAAACCGTTCAATTCGAAGTATTCTAATTGTTAATAATCATGACCTCAAATTGGAATTCAGTACGACGGCACTGAGGTTTCATACATCTTCTGTTTCAGAAAACCAAGTGGAGCAGGTGAGAGGCAGCACAGCGGAATTGCCTTGTAAGGTCCCAATCTTTCCGAACACCACAAGCCTCCGTGTTTTGTGGTATAAAGATAACAACGGGAAAGCTTCATACGTGTAAGTAATTGCCTTCATATATTCTTGCATGTAAATTCAGGCATATATTCAATGCTAAACAGTGTGTTGTCAGGTTTACTCTGGAACTGGAAAGTTTATCTCGAAAATTTCAGGAGTCTCCTTTTCTAACGTGACTTCAAGCCAGAGTTGCCAGACGGTCATTTTTTCCGGACAAATTACCAGATTTAGTCGTTCAATTGTGTTAGCCGACTAAAATTAATGATAGGTGTACTTCCTAATAAAATTTTTAAAACTGCAAAAAAAAGAAATGGAATATTTTTACATCGGAAACTACAAATATACTATTAGATATTGAGTTAAACACCTTTTTTGTTCCCGGACTTGGCCGTAAATTTTAGGCTATCTGGCAACCCTGTTGCAATCTACGTATTTTCAATACTTTTCAGAGGTTGCGCTCGTCAATTTATTCCATGATTTCGTTTAAGAATGGAATCTATGCAACCATGAGGCATTTCAGATCGCTAGTGTGGCAAAAAATTTAAAATAACTTTGTTTTATATCTAACCGTGATGCGAATGAAAACAATTCGAAAAATAGTAGATTGTGTACCGAATACTTTAAAAAAGATATTTGTATTTTTTTTCAACCCACAGAAATTTTGATTGCAAATTACAAAAATAGCTGTGAGGACAATTTTTTGTTGCCGCTTGAAAATGAATGCGGCCAAGTGGCCTACAGGCTAGATAATATCTATTCATCTTGTTTTTGAGTGTGTGTTGGATGTCAGACCAAGTTAATCCTGTCGTAGTGGGAATACCAATTGTTATGTAGTTATGAAGTCTAATATAATGTAATATCTTATAACAATAGCAGATCAAAATGTTCATCAACTAGGTAGGGTTTTTATCGATCAGTTTCAATGCTGAAGATTACCCATACAGCGTAAATCAATTTGTAAGTTCTATTTTACCGATCAAATCTTTACTCATCTTAGGAACAGTTCCAAAGGTGATTTATTTCGAGTTGCTGAAATATTGCAGGTTGCAAGCTAACGTTTCCTTTCATCTTCCATCCTGAATTAATTTCAGAGCTGCCTGATATTGACGCCATCAAACAGGCATTTCCGTTTAAAATAAGTAGTCCAACACTTTTCCCCATACCTTATCTCCCCATCCAGGATCACTTACGGAGCTGACTAGATCCTTGTTTCTTATCCAAATATGTAGATACATTTCAATCATCTATAATATCATCACTACATGCCTTTATCCCACATCAGATTCAAAGCTGACGGCTCCTTGCAAGACGCAGAGCAGACGGTTGACGGCAGCGTGTGGGGAGGTGACAGAGTTACCTTCCAGCCTCTACACAGCCCGCCTGCTCTCTTCATCGAAAATGTTGTAATTGGCGACGAAGCGCTTTACAGATGCAGGGTGTTCATCGGTGCATCGCCATACAGTGATGCCACTCGCCTAAGAGTCCTTGGTTAGATGAAACTAACAATTAAATTAATATAGATTATAATAATACATAATAATATACTAATAATACATATATTAATTTATTCAAATTAAATGCAGACTTCTTTTCAGCAATAATATTGTGTAAAAAATCTGCCAATCAATTGACTCTCTGAAATATTTACTAATAAGCAGTGAGTCCCGATCCTTTGACACTTGATTTCTAGCTTGTTAACAATTTTCGAGTAGTTAGCAGTTGTGATAAACATCCGCAAAATAAATCAGTACCAGATAGTTATTTATCAATTCTCAAATGCTCCATAAAATCAATGATTTTTAGTTGAATTTCTGCATCAAGAACTTGACTTTCATCAAATGTTATACAAATTTTAAAATATAAGTGTAAAAGCACCCACATGAATATATCACCTAATGTAAATTATCTTTATATCTATCAATGAACATCATTGAAGCCTTATTTTTCCCGCCAGTGCCACCGGACCCCCCGACCATCCTGAACGCGGAAGGCGTTGCAGTGAACAGCAGCAGCGTCGCCTTCAACGAGGGCCAGACCGCTGACCTCACATGCCAGGTCACCGGAGGTGAGCGAACTGTCTTATGACCGTCGTGATTAATACGATTTTTATTTGAATATCCTTTCAAATTTAGTGTATACTTTCTTGAAAGCTTGAAGTTTTTAATTGATAACTATTTTGAAGTTCTGTGTTTTCCTGACGACTATATTTTTTTCTAATCATTGCAGGTTATTTTTCAAGTTCGAGTAAATGAATCCGTAAATGATAAGTTTTCGATTGCTTTCAGAAATCATCTCTAAGCATTGATATTATCTTCTATGTCGAAACTTATCTGAATGATCGATGCCCAAGCATCATGAAGTTTTAGTTTAATTATCTTCCAGTTTCACCTTTGGGGAACTCAGCTACCAAGCCGCCAGTTTTGTGCATAACACACTGATTTCTTGCAGCGAGCCTTTCACACTATTCTAACGTTATTAAAATTCAAACTGATTTTTAACAATACGACTATATTTGTTATGCTCTAACCTTATAATAGGCGTGCCGCCCCCTTTCGTAAACTGGTACTGGGACCAAGAATTGCTGGACGGCGACCATGACACCGAGGCGACAGGCGTGGTGCGCAACAGGTTGCTCTTCGGACCACTCACACGCAACCACTCCAACGCTCGGCTGGTTTGTCACGCACAGACACCAAAACTCATCAAACCACTCAACACCGTCTTCTGGGTCAACATTAGATGTGAGTGACTATGTAAACGGTTGTTCACTAAGAATGGATTGAATGCATTGACAATGAATATTGTATATGTCACGAGGGTCTAGGTGTGATAGGCGTGATATAGCAAAAGTTAAAAACATTTTGACTGAATATGAGGAAACTGCGAAGCTTTTGGATTCGTTCTCTTACTGTTGGTTAGACTTATGTCAGCAGACAATCTAATGTTAGCGCAGAATGTAACGTAATAATAATAATAATCCAAATGTTCTCTTTACGACTCGACCTTTTTCCTGCAGTCAAGGCGACGTCGGGGCAGAGTGTTAGGTCACAATCCTACTTTTATTAATATAATTATTATTGCATATTTATTTATAATTGTTACTCTCGTGGCTCGACTTATCCTAACTATCAAGCCAACGTTAAAGTGAAGTGTAACGTCACAATCATAATTTGAATTATGCTGCTAAAGATATTATTTTTCCCTAGTCAAGCCGACTTCGGTGCAGATCGTAACCAACGAGACGCCAATGGTAGTGGGCGAGTCTTACCCTCTGCAGTGCCAGACGGTGGGAGCGTTGCCCCCTGCCCGGCTCACTTGGTGGTTGGATGGACAGCAACTCGACAATTCAAGCCAAAAGATTTACAACCAGGTCAGTAAAATTGAAAGTTTCTTTCTTGATTATTTCGCAAATTTGTTAGGCACCAAGTGCCAAGTTTTATTTGAAGCATATTTTTTTCGATTCCCGGACACAAAAAAATTTCAAATATTCGAACCATACTCAAGAATATATTTTTAAAGAAGCTGAGCTGAACGGGAGTACCATGCAAAATATAATGTTGGTACTTGTCAGAGGATACGTTAAAATTAATTGAGGCACGAAATGCTCTTTTACATTTCTTGACGATTTCATATAAATTTTCTTAAAATGTTCATGTATAATTTTTTCATCAACCGGTAGGAATCCAATACATGTGATTTGCTTCCAGAACTAAGATTTATTGAGGAATTTTTCCAAATTTTCCCGAAAAATGCTTGATTTGTGCATTGCTGATTTTTTTCATTAGCTAGTGGGAACCAAGTTCTTATGATGTGTTTTGTTTCCATCAGATATCAGAAGGAGACAACATGACGCTCTCGACGTTGGTCCTCATCCCAGTCATCCAGAACAAACACAAAGAGCTTCAGTGCCGCGCAGAGTCTCCCGTCATCAGCCACGCCCCTCTCGTAGACTCGCGTCGTCTCACCATCCATTGTGAGTCTTCACCTGATTTTATATCCGTTTTTTTTACATTAATAAATTATTATATATGCTCAACATAAATTGTGAGTCTCTAACAGCTTTTCTATCTGTTCATTCTACACCAATAATTTATGATATCATCATCCTTTGTAAGTCTTCACCTGATTTTATATCCGTCCTTCTCTACATTAATAAATTACGATAAATGCTCAACATACATTGTGAGTTACTGCTAGCTTTTCTATCCGTTTATTCTACACCAATAAATTTTGCTATCATCATCCATTGTGAGTCTTCACCCGTTTTTATATCCGTTTTTCATACATTAATAAATTATGATATATGCTCAACATTTATTGTGAGTTGCTACCAGCCTTTCATACGTTTTTTCTATACCAATTAATCTTTATATCGTCTCACCGTCCCTTATATGTGCCATCACCAGTTATCCTATCCGTTCATTCTACACCAATAAATTATGATATCATCGTCCATTGTCCATTTCTTATCCGTTCTTTCTGTATCAGTAAATCATTATATAAGTTGTTAAATGATGGTATAGACAGGTATTATAGAAGCATAAATGGGAAAAATTACATATCATTATATGATTACTTATCATTATATAATTACTTATATAATGATTATATATCAATATATAATTACTTATCAGAACTTATCAGAACGAAGTAGACTTTCTGAATTAAATTTCTGGAGCCATTAAATTTTACGGCAGCAATTTGTTCGGAAACCATTGAATTTTCCATGATTTAGGTATTGCATAAGGTATAACTTAATTATGAAATTTAAATGTGGATAACTCAGCAATAACTTGATGTGCCATGAGAAACTGTTAATTGTTCCACATAAATTCCAGTGAAATCACATATTAAAATTAAATGTTGGTTTGTTAGGAAGGTTCATCCATGTCACTAACTCATTGCCGAGCTAGAAGCGTTTTATATATTATGCATATAGATCCTAACATGTTGCTGCACTAGAACCTTTTCATATATTACACATATATGATATATATTCCTAAACTGTTTCTGCACTAGAACCTTTTCATATATTATGCATAAATGATATATGTTCCTAACATGTTGCTACGCTAGAAGCGTTTATGTAATATATATAGCTCATGAATGTTGATAAATGCTGCCGTGCTGTGGACAGACATGGGGTCGGTGGAGCTGGAGATAAGAGGGCACGACGTCGAGAGGGGAGTCGTCGAGGGCGCCGACGTCCTAATGACCTGCAATGTGGACGCCGACCCTCCAGCGCGCCTCATCCACTGGTACCATAAGGTGATGATGGTGCACGCCTCATCCACTGGTACCATAAGGTGATGATGGTGCACGCCTCGTCCACTGGTACCATAAGGTGATGATGGTACGCGCCTCATCCACTGGTACCATAAGGTGATGATGGTACACGCTTCATCCACTGGTACCATAAGGTGATGATGGTGCACGCCTCATCCACTGGTACCATAAGGTGATGATGGTACACACCTCATCCACTGGTGCCATAAGGTGATGATGGTACACGCCTCATCCACTGGTACCATAAGGTGATGATGGTACACGGCCACACCACAGATTTTTCTCGGTATCCCTAAAATACGACGACGAGTTGTGTCGTAATTTTAAATTATATTGAATTTGAAGGCGAAGATTGAAATATACGGAACGCTTAATTTCAATACGGGGAGATTTATGATCACTATCATTTATGTTAGCATAAATGATAGTGAAATGCCAGTTCTGAAGTCCTTAGACTTTCATTTTTTCTCATAGTTTATCCTGTCATGGGCACATAAATATGATTCCATGATTTCTCGGCTTGTTTTAATTTTCATGCTAATGCTTCTTAATATCCATAATTTCTAAACTTTAACCCTGTCTTATCCAGCTAACTTGTAAGACAATTTCATTTCATGAGATAGTTTAATTGTAAACCATGATAAAATGCTTCTGATACCATATTGACGAGCTCAGGTCATAATGGAGCGCTGAAATAAGCTATCCCAACTATTAAAATAAAATATTTTAAAATTATGCTTTATTTCGCAATTCTTAAAGAATACAAGCTGATCATTACCAGATTAAGCTGCTCCAGATTTAACTCTTCAATGCGTTCGAGAGTTGTTTTTAATTAAATTATTTTCCACGGATTAATTGTATCCAACCCGGTCTTGACACACCGCAGGTTGGGCAAGATATTCGCAAATAATTAATTACCCATGGATTGGCTGGATGTAACCCGGTCTTGACACACCGCAGGTTGGGCAAGATATTCGCAAGCTGGAGGGGGTGGAGGGGGCGGAGCTGTCGCTGTCCGGCGTGTCGCGTAACCAGTCCGGCGTATACACCTGCGTTGCTACCAACAGCGTCAGAGTGGGGCACAGTAATACTGTCGTCCTTCAGGTTAACTGTGAGTTTAATTGACAATTTCGAATTGTTATAGAGTAATTCCTTTAGTTTAAAGATCAGCCTTGGTGTCTTATGTATAGTAATTTCTAGAGTTTAAAAAACAGCAGTGTAGTATTATAGAGTAACTTTTGGAGTTCAAACAATAGTATTGATCAATACCATCAATATTGAGCAAGTTGTCCTATTATAACATAGATTATACTCATTGTATCATCATATATTAAAGCAGTTTTGTGTCTTTTTCACCACAGATAAGCCAACGTGCAGAGATTCAGGCCTGCAGTTGGTGGGCACGGACACGTACGAAAAAGTCAAACTTGGCTGTCGCATTAACTCGTCGCCAGACCCAACATCGTTCAGATGGCAACTAAAAACAGGCAGTCAATCCATTGATATGCCAGAAAGACAATTCCAAGTTATGGATCAGCTCTCAATTTTGAGCTACACGCCAAAAACTCCTATGGATTATGGTACACTATATTGTTGGGCTAAAAACCTAATCGGAGAGCAAGAGATGCCGTGTAAATTTGAACTTGTAGCTGCCGTGTTTCCATCACCACTCGCTAACTGCTCCTCGGCCAACAACGACACCCATACCGTGGTTCTTGAGTGCCTCGGTGGCAGCGAAAATGGCTTGCCAGAGATATATGTAGCCGAAATCTACGACATCACAAGTGATCGTTTGCTTCGAAATATTTCCAGCTCCTCGCCAATCTTCATTATTGAGGAACTTGACCCAGGATCTGGCTACACCATCGCAGCCTATAGCAGCAACATCAGAGGAGCTTCTGAGAAACTCACGGTCCACGCGTTCACTCAGCCTCTACTGAAAGCAAACATCGGTAAGCAGTGCAACTCATCCACAAATAAAAAAGAAGTAACTCACTTCGGAAGCATATAGTTCCGAAAAAATCTTTTGGTAAATCTGTAATCAATCAATCCTTTTTCTAACTCTTCTAAATAAGATTGTTATTTTTTAATTTGTTTTTGCACTGCGCATGACACTACATAACTACACAAATAATTTAGCGGGTTGCGTACATCCTTTTCGGAAATACTGCACTTGATATCCAAGCCCTTATTTCAATTTTTTCATCGACGATATTAAATTTTTATTTTCCATATTCCGATTGTGGTGTAAAGTTATTGTATTTAATTTATAATACTTCACATTGTGGTGGATTGCTCACATAGTGTTTAATAGTTAACCTAGTGTGGAATAATTGACATGGTGTTGAACAATTCGTTCCCAGATTTGACTTCGATCCACGTATTGCCAATCACGCCTATTCTAGGGATCCTAATCGGCGTCGGGGCAGCGGTGATCCTCATGGTTATCGTCGTGATGGTCATCATGAAACTCAAGACTAACAAATCAACGCAGAAATCTAAATTAAAATGTAGCGAGACCCCAATATTGAAGCACGGCGATGACAAGGAATGCAGCAAAAAGCCACTGGGTGAGATGAGTATGGCTGTAATTTGATGCAAAATGTGGATGGACAGGATTTTAATGATTTTTCCCCAGCTGATGATACACTCATTCAACCGTGTTCGAAATTTCTAACATAATTTGCGAAATTTTTCTTCTGCCCCCTGACATGGAATATTATGATAATTATTTTATCACGCCCGATTGGCGTAGAGTTCCTACTATTCGCGGATGAAGTTTTCCTTTAGTTCCTTTAATCTAAAAATACATATTCAATTGCACTGCCGAATAGAACTTGAAATAATTAAATTAATGAAAGCTTTATCTTTAACAATACCACGCCCGTCCCAGGACCAGACGAGGGTGTATCCAGAGGTGGCAAGCAGACTGTGATCAACTTCCCACCCGCACCTCCCGTATCCTCCGGCACTCCAGACGTTGCGAAAAAGGTAGCCTACAGCAAATATGAATGATATTTTAGCGAACTTTAATTGAAAATTATATTTCTCGAGTTCATTGTACATATACTTTATTATCTCATCCAATTCGTTTCACAGCCGCATATTGTTTGATAGTTTCATTTTCGAGCAATGTCAACTAGGCAAGCGATCCCATAAACTTTAATGTTAGATGTTTAAGCTTCTATAGTACTCAAAATTAGCAGAAAGAAGTTTCCTGGGAGCAACTTGAAACGAGGTTCAACTCTATTTTTAGAAATTTAATAATTACTATCTATCTATTTATTATGTATACCGATATTTGATCCGAAATGAATTCTTAATCTGAGTGAACTCTAAATTTAATTGTCGTTAGGAGAGTGTCTAATTAATAATTTATGAAATTTGTGATGTTTCGTTGTGAATAGAAACGCAGCCGAATAAAATCTGATTAATATTTGCTTCTTTTCCTGTTTATTTATGCGTAACTGAAATAAATTGCAGATTCATCCTGCGCCAACTCTGCCGAGACCTGATGCCCCTCCTGCAGAAGTGGAGTACGCAGAGTTGGAGTTTGTCAACGACAAGAAAGCAAAGAAAAAGAAGAAAAAGGCCAAAAAGAAAAAGGATATGAAGGATGAAGAGACAGAATATGCCTCAATAGACCACGTTAGGACAAGGCTCGCTGATCCTGAATACCTCGCTCAACAGGAAAAACATCGTCAACAGAACGAGGACATAAAAGATCTTCCTCCAGCCGACGCCTCCTTGCAGCCTCTCCTCAAGCCTGCCGGAGCCGCACCCCCGAGCGCGACATCGCAAGCCAATAGGAGTCTCGATGCAGACGATAGAGGACGGCTTATTATGCCTGAAGGTGCACTGGAGAGCAGCGTCTGAAAATATTGTAGCTTGGAGTTTGCTTTAAAAAGTGTGCTAGGACTTTGGGTCTATTTCTTGTGTGAAGTATCCAACAGAATGTTAGTTGCTTCTTGTCTGTCGGAGCTAATAGTGACGCTTTCATGGGCATAACTGAAGAATAAAAGACCGAGTTTGTACTGCAGATTCAGAAGGATATTTATTTATAGAATGCAAATGTCAAGAGGTCCCAAACAAATTCCTAATGTTCACACGGCAGAAAAATTCGCTAAGGTCAATTTCTCTTTTACCTTTTGATTAACGGCAGGGTGATAAATTAAAAATCAAATTATATAGTGATATTCAACACTTGAGTTGCTTGGTAAAAAGTTTAAATTAGATTAGTTGATCAGCTCGCTGCGGTGGAATTTGTTCCTAATGCAAATGTGCTGACCAAAAATTTAGACTACGATTAGTAAATTTAAGCAAAGGACAGTAATGTATTATATGTTTATTCAAACTTTTGAGGCTGCACATAAATCAGAAATACTCAAATGAAGTGATCGCAATTCTGCACCTACTTCTGTCGAATTGCTTCTACTTCTTTTATGTAGATACTTTTACTGATTATGATAAACAATAGATGAATATTGCTTTAGTAAAAGAAGCCTCAATTATTTCGTCGATTTGACAGTGAAAACTGTCAAATTTATAATCCCATAAACGTCATGATGAATGTAACTTTTTATCTCTCAGAAATTTCTTCAAGAAACATGATCGCGAAGCATTCCTTTTAACTTGCGGCAATACGTTTTATGAAATAAATGGTCAGGTAATCCGAATGTTCGAGCCGAATTAGATTAATATCTATATCACAGCATTTTGAAAAAAAATGTACCTAAAATAAACTGTTTAAAAAGCATTGATTCTGAGAGAAAATTGAATTGACGTGAAACATTTCCATCGAACACAGACATTAATTATTCTTTAGAGATATAACTTTACTCGAAGTTATTCTGTCTGTATTTGTTTATTGTAATCCTGTCTCCTTTATTTGCATGTTTTCCGGCTTTAAAACACGAATAAAATTATAATTCGACGATTATTGGTTTAAGTATACGTAAGATAGTTTTATTCTTACTGCGAATGATGCCGATCGCTTGAAGCGACTTTATTTTTTCCGTTAGCTTTTGTGAATATATTTTCCATTTGTTCAATTATGAGCTGAAGAAGTAGTCAGAGCGCCTGGTTCGTCCTTGAACTAATATATTTTGAGGTCCTATCAGAATTAGAATGCTTTAATTATAAGCCGAAGGTCGGACTTGCCTAGTTCGAGGCACCGAATTAGAATTTAATAGACATGCCTGTGCTTGTTAGTGAACAAAAATGGTTATGTCTTTAGGTGTACAGTTACTTAATTAAGGAAGAAAATTTCAAACTAGAAAGGGATGACATTCTTCTAGAGTATTGGTCCTCGAGTATTAAATAATCTATTTTTACCCAAATTATTTGCATTATCAATTGAATGCAAATATTTCAATGTAGAGTGAACATTGCAGTTCGACTGTCTGAGACTAAATAATAAAAAATCAAATCATTTCTTGTTTCTTATTTAATTTGAACACATCAGTTTGATCAGTCATAGAAATATTTACTGTTAATCGTAGCACGTACAAAAATCCGGATTGCAGTCTCTGCGTTCCAATGAATAATCGCCATGGCAAAGCCCGTGATTTTAAGTTTTGGTCTAGTTTTTATATTGCACCAAACATTTCTTAAATGTTAAATTAATTTGTATGTGTAGGACTCATTTATGACGTGAAGGTGCAGCAGACGGTTTTGGGGACGACCATAAACTTTTAAAAGATCATAAAACTTAAATTAGATACCCAGTAATTTGTTCACTTAAATTAAAATATGTTTTAATTGTGTGTGTTTGTTAGATGCTGGACAGCTTCATCTCATTACTTCCAAAAAGAGGAGCATAATGGAAACATAAAATAATATTATAAATCAGTGGAACTCTCGGATTAAATATTCCATCAGTGCTTATTTTACAAACTTATAATCCACCATACATATAAACTAGCTTATTATGCAATATTGAAATACATTTTACTGAAAAGAGAGAAAACTTAAAAATGGAGACATTATTTCCTTTTACGGTGAATTTTACCCATAATTCGCCATTCACATCGGAAGTGACATAGCGACGGACTATTTTCCTTTTCCTTCCAGCGTATATTAAGTTATTGCGTGATTAACGTGATGATTAACGAAATGAAACGTGGTTAACGAATTAAAATATATTTACTCAGTTATTTTACAGTGACAGATATGTGCATTTTTGCGTCAAGTAAAGATAAAAACTTGCGTGTTCTCAGGTACAGTTTTTAAACCCCGGATGTATATTTTCCTAAATTTTCAGGCGTTCATTGAAGATTTATTTATAAATGACAGATCAACTTGAACTGTGTACAATTCTGATATTCGCACGAGAAAGATACCAGTCCTGGTTGAGGGTCGATTTATTTCAAGGTAAGTTCTACTAAAATGATAGTTCTAAATATTATGTTACTGTTATTTAACTCTATACCCTGGACAATACAGAAAATGACATACAACCACAACACAGCGACTACTTCTAAGATTCAACACAGATGTTCTAGATTAAATTTTTTCCGAAGATAACGAAGGGTTCATGTTTCCATTCATTTGTGCGGACGCCCAATCAACTTCCATGCAAATAAACTATAGTATAATAAATGAGGAACGAAAGTGACCGCTAATTTTTTTCCAAGATGACCAAACAAGGCATCGCTGCTGCTGTAAATTTATGGCATAAGCAGCCTAAATAGTGACGTCAGAATCACAACATTGCTTTGCGGAAAAGCCACCCTAGAAACCGCGAGGATACAACTCTTGCTAGGCTGTAGGTAATCAATACGCATCCCATGCATGCATCCAGACACTCAACTCAGAAATTCATTACCATATCGTGTAGAAATCGTGATTGAAATTCATATTCCGAGTTTCGTGGTTCAGTGCACGTTCATCTACCGAATAACTGAACTTGGTCTTATAGCAAAACGTTCTCTGCAAGTAGGAAGCCTGACAACAAAAGAATTCAGACAGCAACAAACTGTGAACAGGAATTATCTTCCAAGTTGATTCAACTTCTATTCTCGATTCACGGAAATTAGGACGTAAATGCCGATGAACTCCAGAAAAAAATAACAACGAAGAATTTACGCTGTAGTCAGTACAAACAAAAGGCTTAAAAATGTTCTCGCAATCGCAACGAGCCGAGAAGACCTCGACTTAGAAGTTGGTAAAGCGGGATTCATGCAAGCGGAAGTTATTGAACTGTGAGAGAAGGAATTTAAAGAAAATTATAGTTTAAAAACGGATTGTAAAATTTTTATTAATATAAAGAAACTTCTTACCTAGTAAGCCTACATCACGGTTGAAACAGAACGAGTTCAATAACTTGATATTCCACAGATAAAATTAAGAGTAGGAAAACTGGACAAAAAGCGTAATTTTTTCCAGGCTCCTTGAATTAAACTCGAATAATAATATCTTGAAGTCGAATAAAACGATAATCATAGGTTGTGATGAGAACGGCGGCAAAGATTTAAGGAAGGCAACAAGGACCAACATATTTAGCGATCACTTAAAGTAAAATACCTTGGGTAATGATATCATTTTCGGGTATTTTCTGTGATAAATTAACCAAAATGATTTCATGCATAAGACACTAATAATGCACGTTAAAACATGCTTGGCACTGAGGCAAAAGAAAAAAGAAAAATCGCAATAAAAACAAAAAGGAGGAAGCGAATAAAAAGATAATTCTCTAACTTGCCTCAAATGACGTTATCATTTCGTCATGACGTCATTCAGGTTCCTTGAGCATCAGGAACCTGAAATCTAACCCTATATCTCTTTTAGACCGCATTTAACTTAATAATACATTTTATCCATTTCATTTGATGCTTCTACTCTGAGCCTTATTCAATTTCAATCCATTTAAACTACTTCTATTGATTGAGACCATCAATTTTGGGATTGAATTGATCCTAAGAGAGACCACAATTTATAACATTGGTCAAAGGCTCAAGCATGAACAAGATAGCCATCAAGTTAAGAAAACTCTATAATGTTCATTTAGACTCAAATGCTGAAGAAAAATAGGAACGGAAGCAGAGCTACAACTTCACAGCCAAAAACCCATACAACCGAACAAAAAGCTTCATTTTTTTCCCCATAAATTTTTGCTTGCGACGCAGAGCACATAACTATTACGTTCATGTACTTTAGTAGTGAGTTTAACGGTATCATCAATCTCCTAATCAATTGTAAGTTGTGAATACATTAAAAGGGCTAAAAAGCGACCGACTTTATATACATGGAATTGCTTGATATTGGTTGGGTTCGGTAAAATCTGAAATACAAGCAGATCGCAAAAAAGCACACCATAGTCTTGTCATGTGAACCAAAAAGAGACTTGGAGTTACGAACGTGGCTTAGAATCAGATCAAAAATTCAATACTGCAATACATTATCTCAACAACGAAGGATTGTCGTGAAAGAAAGTTCGTTGTCAGAGAATGTTTGTCATCAAAGAATGTTAGTTGGCAAAGAATGTTGGTTGTCAAAGAATGTTGGTTGTCACAGAATGTTGGTTGTCACAAAATGTTCGTTGTCAGAGAATGTTTGTCATCAAAGAATGTTAGTTGGCTAATAATGTTAGTTGGCAAATAATGTTGGTTGTCACAAAATGTTAGTTGTCAAAAAATGTTGGTTGTCAAAGAATGTTCATCGTCAAAGAATGTTCGTTTTTGAAGAATGTTAGTTGTCAAAGAATGTTAGTTGTCAAAAAATGTGAGTTGTCAAAGAATGTTAGTTGTCAAAGAATGTTAGTTATCAAAGAATATTGGTTGTCATAGAATGTTCGTCGTCAAAGAATGTTCGTCGTCAAAGAATGTTCGTCGTCAAAGAATGTTCGTCGTCAGAATGTTTGTCATCAAAGAAAGTTCGTTGTCAAAAAAGGTTCGTGAAAAATGTCCCTGGTACATTGCCTCGGCAGCGAATTTTCAGGTTTGAATCTCTGTACTGAAACATTATTGAATTTTGGGCTGGAGGTTTACATGTTCATTGTGATTTAAAAAATAACATTTGGTACTACGGAAGCAATATAACAAAGTTGACAAACATTTTCCGCATATTATATCAACCTTGTTTGATAAAATCAAAATTTTCTCTAGTATTGCAATTGGTCTAATAAATTAATCTAATCTTAATTCAAAATATGCAAGACATAATATCGTAATAGAATAAATATCAATAGATAATAGGAATACAAGAGATAAGCATAGACTATAGGATGGTTATGTAAAAGAACATTAAATAAATGGTGGTAAGATATTGCCGTTAATGAGATTGTCTACAAGATTGTCTAAAACGGTTAGAACGAAGGTTATTAGCAAATTACATTCATTAGTGCAAATAATGCAACATAATTTCATCAAATGATATTCGTATAATTGCAAGATATAGTTCCTATCATGAAGCTTTTTGAAAAAGAAAGCGCGGGAATGATCATTGGGTAATGACTCTTACAATGGAATGAAAATTCAATACAATATCACCATACTGGCATAACTGCGATCTTTGGATAGTTACTTATAGGTAAAACATTAAAATCAAGAACAAAGCATCACATATAAAGGACAGATTTTAAAACTTGTAAGCATTCAGAGCACAAAATAATACCATAGCGCATTAGGTTTGCTGCTATTTCACCAGATCCTTGCGCGGGCACACACAATTTTTTAATGCAGATTAAACGAAGCAAAAACGAACGGTTACGAACAGCGCTGATTCTTGAGAAAGATGAAAATAAATAATGGTGATATGCGACGTCACTAACGGGATTGCCAATGGCCGGCATCACAATTGAGACAACAAGAAGTAATAAAAAATATAACTCAATACTCACTGCAGTGAGTGACAGAGAGCGCATTTTCTCGTCGACGAAAACTTGAGGTCACGGACAGACGGACGGACGGACAGACAGACAGACAGGCAGACATGGCGAGCACAATAGTGCATTTTTTCCATAAATGAGAAAATGCGCTAAAAAGCGGGCGAATGCGTTGAAATCTGACGTTGGTTTGTGTGGAAGAAAGTTTATAAAATTTCTAAATGATAAAAATCATGAAAAAATTACTTATCATAACAAGAAATAAAAGCCATTACATGCAACGTGATATCTATAAAGGTGAGCTTGCATTCGCCGATTACCACAATAAGCATGAAAAGAAAGCGAACAAACACAGCATTAAAAAGAAATATACAGTTCGATAAGCAGGACTTGACTCTCACGCTTAAAAGGATGACGTACGATGTATTGCTGGCTACAAGACACATTTTTTATATGCAGGCACAGTCTACAATGTACAGAGAGATCACGAGCCCTGTTAAACTCCAGCCATTTTCTGGCGCCTGAAATAATGACGTCGACATGGGATGTAAACCCGGGGTAGAGTTGAGGGCGACGGAGAGAATGGGACCATTCCATGTGAAGTAAAAATGCTTATACCTATGTTGTTGAGGAGTGTGATGAACACCATCTGCAGCATGGTTGTGGTGACTTTAGAAGAGCTAACTACAGCATGGTTGTGGTGACTTTAGAAGAGCTAACTACAGCATGGTTGTAGTGACTTTAGAAGAGCTAACTACAGCATGGTTGTGGTGACTTTAGAAGAGCTAACTACAGCATGGTTGTGGTGACTTTAGAAGAGCTAACTACAGCATGGTTGTGGTGACTTTAGAAGAGCTAACTACAGCATAGTTGTGGTGGCTTTAGAAGAGCTAACTACAGCATGGTTGTGGTGGCTTTAGAAGTGCCAACTACAGCATGGTTGTGGTGACTTTAGAGACGCCGTGCACCATGACACAAGGGCCAATGCCATCAGTGATGATGGTGAGGGCGTCGATATAGGCCTGGTATTTTGAGACATCGAGCGGAGGCGGGGAGACGTTGAGGAGCGTGACGGCAGCAGCGGTGCCGTGGGTGCGCAGGGCGCTGTTCACGTCGTCGAGGTAGGGAGCCGTCAACCGCGTCAGCTGCTCGCCAGTCACGTCGCCGCCTCGGCCGCCGCTGCTGCTGCTGCTGGAGCTTGTCAACGCGCCTGTGATGTGCAAACAGGTCGATAAATTCAAAACAACGCAAATGACTCAACGATCTAGAATGTGCAAATGGGTCAAAATCAAGGGACCTGAATGTCCCCTTACAGACAGAAAAATCCAACAGAATAAGAATGACTCGTCGCAACTGATGATGCAAACAGGTCAACAAATTCGATAGAATGGGAATGATTTTTTTGAAATTTATGGTGTAAACAAGTCGTCCAATTCAACAAAATGGGAATGGCCTGTTGGAACAGATGGTGTTGTGAACGGTAGACGTCGTTCACCATTAGCCGCGTTCATGTTATTAATCTCATGTGCATACCGAAAGCCACATCAGGCGTAGCCGCCTTAGTAACATTGATGTCGAATCTTACTTCAGGGGTAAGGACGGAGTACAAGGTTAGGTCTGAGCGGCTGAGAGTCAGTTAGTCAGTCGTGTCCCGCCAGTCGTGCAGCTTGGTTCTTCTTACCTAAACTCACTCAGTTCTATCAACTCTCAGAGTTTCTTTGCATTAACGCTAGAGTCGTGGCTGTGCCGTGAAAGATTTATCAAACTGTTTCTCTATCATGAACCTGATGTCACTATAGTTTGAAATTTTAAACGTGCCTGTTTTAAACTGTTCCTTGATGAAATCAAAATTACGTATTATCCGTGTAAACCGAAGTTTTAATTAATTGACGAAATCTTAGTGCAATAAAGTGCAATTTAACTTAGACAAAATTCAGTGTATTTTTACAAGACAGTTACAGTTGCCGGCGTCGTAAGGCTCGAAGCATTCTGACAAGATGAAAGGTAGCGGCGAACGTCCGGTAACAGTGTGAACAGGTTGAAAAAGTCTACAGAATGGGAATAACTCGTCGCAACTGATGAGGCAAACGGGTCGTCAAATTCATCAGCATGGAAATGAATCGTCGCAACTGATGAAGCAAACCGGTCGTCAAATTCAACAGAATGGTAAGGACTCGTCGGAACAGATAGTGCCAAGATGTACCAAATTCAACAGAATAGATCAGATCACCGGACCTGAAGGTCCTAAATTGAACAGATTGTGGCTGACTCAGGTTGACAAATTCAACAGGCTGGGAATGACTCCAATGGTGGTAAAAGATTTACTGATCTCAAAATTCAACAGAAAGGGACTGACGATGATGTGAAAAATGCAGTGAAACCAATTAGAATAAAATAAACTGTAATAATTGCCTCGCCAAACGATTGCAAATACCTCCTTACTACTTAAAAGTTCTATCCTGACTTACATGTTGCGCTTTAAGTAAGACATCGATATTATTTCTGTCGTACGTGATAGCAACATTTTATTTAGATTTCGCACCAACATTTTTTTTTTTTTTTTGTAAAATAAATGTATTTATTTACACTCACTTGAGAAGTTACTGGCGTCATGGATGCCCTGTGAGGTCTGACTCGCTGACTGCACCGTCACACCTTCCAACTACGACAAAAAGAACGCAGTATGCCTCACGTTTAAACAATTTTTAAAATTCATAAATCTATCACATACATCATACCCACATACACAATAAACAACTTACAGTTATTAAAAGAAGACAAAATGACAAACGCTTTCCTTCCTTCACTATTGCTCCTGACTTATTTAGCTTTCATATTTTCGCTCTTGACTTATTTAGCTTTCATATTTTCTATCAGACTTTTCAATTTTGTGTGAGGTTACGAGGTATATATATAATCAGCAAGATGACTCATCCGGCAAGTTAATTTTTTTCTATGCTCAAGAAAACACTCTATTTATCTTACAAATAAAGATGTATCAAAGTTATTTTCTTGACATCAGTACCTGATTATTGGTTTTAGGAGGAGCTTTCCATGGCACAGAGACGATCTCCGCATTCATGCGTACAGACGCCAGAGTTTCCTTGATCTGAGCACAGATAAAACTGGTGAGCACAAGAGAGCTGTACAAGAACATATACCTAAAGCTACCATAGCAAATACATAATGTATGATATGAATGGAAATGTACATACATACCGTATACGTATTCTACGAAGTACCAACGCTTGTCGGTCAGAATTTTGAGGTTAATCAGAATATAAAATTATGAATTTTGATAAAATTCTGAAATCTTTGTTCATTAAAAGCATTAAGTAATAAATGTTGAATCCATTTCAGGAAAATTAAAAATTTCATATAGACAAATAATTGAATTATACTTCAATTTACAAAACTATACTTTTCTTTGTGTAGTCGGCATCTCTCTCAGTCAACAGTGAGACAAAGTGATTATACAAACTTAGTTATTGATCGCTGATGCAAAAGAAGCTCCTAACCTTAGCCTGCTGCTCGGTGAGGAAGTCACGCGGCCACTCGAAGGGCTCGATGAGAAACACGCGATACTTGGTGTTCTTGCTCCAGAACTTCACCTGAACACAAGAACACTTGTTACACTACGGCCATTCCACTTTAGCGGCAAGCTCCAGGGGCCATACTTTCAAAATTCGCTAAGTGAACGAAGTACTTACGCTTTATTTTCATGTCTATGATCGGTGGATTTTGCTTGAAAGACCGTCAATGATTGGCTGATGAACTTACGATCTCTTAATTTTTTTGAAAGTATGGGCCAAGAACTTCACCTGGACACAATAACACTTATTACACTACGGTTTACGGCTGTTCCATCTTATCGGCAAGCTCCAGAACCTCACCTGAACAAAAGAACACTTGTTACACTACGGTTGTTACACCTTACCAGCAAGCACAGCACTTCACCTGAACACAAGAACACTTTTTACAATACGGTTGTTACACCTTACCAGCAAGCATTTTAGTTAAGTATATGATCAACAGTGCTTAAATTAGATATATGATAAACGCGTGAATAATAATGATAACGTATATATCTCTTTCTTCACCATGTTGAGAATAGTGCCGAGCTGCAGGGTGAACAGAGACGCGGTATCGTCAAGAGTGGATGTCTCTGGACACATGAAGTTGATGGGCCACACGTCGATGTAGCGCACGGGTTGGTTGCGGCGTCTGAGGGACCAAAATAATATGAGGAGACAACCACCGAGCTACAGGGGTGAAATATTTCATTGCCTTCTCAGGGTAAATATTTCGATAATTCCCAACCAAAAACTTATTTTAAACGGAGGTACACAATAATGGAGTTTATTTAGCCGTAGATTATCAGTGTCGACAAATTATGATTTTATTCCAATAAACCTGTTTCTAAGCACTATTTGTTTGATTTATTCCTGGAAGAAGTCAACAGAAATTAAAATATTTCAAGTAATTTAGAATTGCGTTGTTGTCTAGCTGATACTGTTTTAAATTCAAAATGCTTTAATCTGCTATATTTTTCCAGAAATTTTGCAATGTGATGGTGAACATCTAAAAAAAAGATTCAAAAACTAAAATATGAAAAAAATGCCATTGAATATTTGAGACTCGGAAAGTACAATTGATTTATAATAAAGCTAAATGTACGGTACCAAGCCCCCAGACCTGATGATATGTTCCTTATTCAGAGCGTCGAAGTGCCTACAGAGGGCGAGGTTCTTGCCCGCCCTGAGGATGTCGTTGAGGAGGCCAACGTAGTCGTGGAGGCTGAGGCGCTCAGGGAGGCGGTCGCGCGCAGGAGAGGCGTCGTCGTCAGCGCCCTTGCGGTCCCGGATGGGGTGCCAGTTCGAGGGGATGGACTTGCTGGGACGCAACATGTACCTGGAACCTGCCCTGCAATGTAAAGAAAATTTGATAATATTCCTATCAAAAATAAAATAATTAGAATATTTCACGCTTATAAGTAATAATCTTCTTATCAGAAATAAAATAATTAGAATATTTCACAGTTATGGGCTTGGTGACCAATAGTAATCAATTATTTTTTGGGGGGAATATACGTATGTGAAGAATATTGGGTGTTTGGGATAAACTTGCCGTGGCGCAGATGTACCACTAAGGACTTTGTGATAGCGCAGCGAAGAAAAATGCATAGCACATCCATAAATATATTTACCCTCTAGGTAACATCTCACACAAAATATATAGAAAATCAGGCTGAAAAGATAGACAGTGTTTACTACGTCAGTAGTAGTAACAATCTATCAGAAATAAGATAAGAAAATACGAGTTTAGGCGAGAAATATTCAATAAACTTAAGAAAAGCCTTCCACTCCATTCAATTAATTGATTGATTTCATGTGATTGAAACAAAATAAGTTGAATAAAAACTAGATAGTTTACCAACAATAAAATAACAGACGAAAAGATGTGACAACAAGATATAATTTAGGATCAAATCTAAAAGTTTATTAACATTGTGAGGATGACGAAAGACAAGGCAGAAAATAACGAACATGGTAAGGAAGTCGTTAGGGTGAGCTGCGTCCCTGAAGCCGAGCACGACAGTGTTGGGCTTGAGGGCGCCCAGGCCTGTGACGCGCACCATCTGCAGCGCCCCCGCCCGCAGGCTGCTGCTCTCCGTTACCGACACGAACGCCTTCACCTGTACGCATCACACAACATAATTCAGGTCAAACAACATAATTAAAAAATAAAAGGTTGACTCTACATAATTTAAGAAAAATCAACGCAACATATTTATTTTAAAAAAATATAACTCAGTACTCACTGCAGTGAGTGACAGAGAGCGCATTTTCTCGTCGACGAAAACATGAAGTCACGGACGAACGGACAGACGGACATGGCGAGCACAATAGTGAATTTTTTCCATAAATGAGAAAATGCGCTAAAAAGGCAATGCAAGTACAGCAACCATCATTCCAGTTTGAGAGGGCTTGAAAAAATTATGCTGTAGAATAATGAAATATAGGCGGTTGATGGCAGAAGGTTGATGGACATAGCGACCCCTTGGATGATGGGAGCTGAGACCCCGTGTTTGAATTACAAGTTTATTGATATAAGAATTCAAGAGATCAAACGTTGAAACTTGCATTTCATCCGATAAAATAGTCACACATTTATTATTATACTGAATTTAACTGAGATTTGAAAAAAATATAAAAATAAAGCTTACAAACACATCTATATAATCAGAAGGGAATAACAAGTAACAAGTGCATCAGGTTGTTAAAAGTAGTAAAGACTATTCTTTTAGTATGACCTGAAATTCAACAAGTGAAGTAATCACAATAATATGAATAGAATGAGTCGGACTTCATAAATTGATAATAAAGAATTACGGATTGCAGTAGATTTTCCTAACCAACCTTGAGGTGATCGACCAGCTCTTGCCATCTGTTGTACTCCTCGGACAGGTCGCACGGTGACTTCTCCGACACCTTGCAAAATAAGAGACTAGCATAAATATCGCCATAAGTTATAGCTTCCTCGTACCAAGCGAATCTCACTTTTCGTAGAAATTTTATCAGTACGATTGTTAGGTCTAATCGGTTGCGTAGGATTTAGAATATATACCAAATTTATCAATATAGTTTCATATTTAAATCTTTGTTTGTTGATCAATATACTAAGGTAAATATGGTAACAAATAAAAAGAATTGTACAGAAGGTAGTACGACTGGCAAGTTAAATCATTCATTTCGAACAACAGACACAACATTAATTCACTTGTACAAAGTCAGATGAAACTTCACAATTAAATCACAGTTAATTTTACTCGAGAGCCACATCAAAATGATATTTAAGAATCTAATTAAATTGATTAAAGATACTTTGTGCAGGATGCGCATATCCCCGGCAAACAGGATAGAGAAAAAAAGTATTTTAGAACTATTTGGATTACCAACAGATAGCTATTAGACACGGGTATTTCTTCCGATTTTAGTACAGATATTAAAAAATACAGGCGAATATGATTAGATTTTAGATAGACCACTCCAGTTTTTTTAATGCAGGCGCTTACCATAACGTGGCCGAGGATGTAAATGCCAGATTTCTTGAGGTCGTTGAGGAAGTCAATGAGAGGGCAGGCGGTGCGAGGGTTGGCCACGAGCAGCAGCAAGTGAGGGCGCCAGAACTTCACGTGCTCGCGACGGAAGTCCAACTTCAGAAGGTATTTCCGTACCTTCATATAAAGGATGCGTCAGATTAGTTATTGAAACAGGAAAATTACTTAAGGGACAGTTAAAGGACACAGAAACGGTACTGTTACTCAAGGGACAGATAGGGGACACAAAGGGACATTTAGGGGACACAAAAACGTGACAGTTACTCAAGGGACAGTTAGGGGACACAAAAAAGGGACATTTACTCAAGGGACAGATAGAGGACACAAAAACGGGACAGTTACTCAAGCGACATGTAGGGGACACAAAAACGTGACATTTACGGTACTCAACGGACAGATAGGGGACACAAAAACGGGAGAGTTACTCAAGGGACAGTTACGGGACACAAAAACGGGACCGTTATTCAATACTACGGAGTTGAGACGCTATGTTTTCAGAATGTGTGACTGGGAAACAAACACAATAAAACCGGAAAAACATGCCCTTTTTAAACGAAATCCAAGTATACAGTTGTTGGGAATAATAATATCTGGTTGACAGACCTTAAATGGAAAAACTCAATTAAGTGTTGATCAACAAATGATTATTTATTGATTAAAGATCATAAGAAAGGCACAACTTACGGTGTGGAAAAGCACTGCTTGCGCCACTGAGCCCCACTGGATCTCAGCGGAGGGATGCTTGAGGTGGTAGAGGTACAAGCAGAAGAGCAAGATGCCGAACACGACAATGCAGATGAAGGCGGCCAGCACGCTCAGCAATAACATCACAACGACCGTGCTCAGGAGCCCGAGACCGCACGATATCAAGCTGAAGTGCTTGAACTGCGGCCTGTCAATATTCCCCAAGACATCAAAACTAATAAAATAAATAAAGGTTTGAAAAATGCAACACATCTTGCACGTTCGATTTTAACAATATGAAAAAGGATTAACTTTTGGCAATCACTAGGCACTCGTAAAGAGGAATTCTCAGATCCGGAAGAAATTTAACAAAAAATCTCAACTCAACAGCCGAAGCCACAAGCTTGGAACATAATTGTGTGCTAACGTTGCAAACATAAAACATCAACTAACACCCACCAAGAACAATCGAAAGAAAGAGTTTATAGCAAGCATAATTTAAATAATTTAATCATTTAAATTTTTTTCAATTAAATAATTAACATTTTTCCCTCCAAAAACCTCCATGTCTTTCGTTCATATAATTGCAAGTTAACTTTCGTCCTTCACCCATTTTCCTGATCACCAAACCATGACACAAAAAAAAAGATGAATAAAAAGACAGAGAGCGCATTTTCTAGTCGACGAAAACCTGGTCACGGACAGACAGACGGACGGACATGACGAGCGCAATAGCGCCTTTTTTCCATGAATGAGAAAATGCGCTAAAAAGTAAAAATCAAGTAAAGCAATAACCTGAAGTTGGGGGCGGCGGCCCAGGAGAGCATCATGCAGGAGAGGTTGATCATGGCGTAGGAGAGGAGGAAGAAGACGCAGGTGTAGGGCGCGATGCTGTTCATGTCACCGATGGCCAGGAGGCCCGCGGACAACACGAACGTCAGCAGCAGAGGACCCAGGAACTCGTTGTGGGTGAGGCAGCGGGAGCAGCCACCGCTGCTGCTGCTGTTGTTGTTGTTACGGGTACAGCCCCACGACAGGAAGTTGAACAGGTTCCCTGGAATAAGAGGAGATAAGAGGAGAAGATAATATGAGAAGATTAGAATGAAGTGTGAAGATGAACAGTGAGTGAGAGGAGCAGGGGACAGAATGAGTTGAGAAAAATGGAGTGAGAAGATGTGAGAATGAGGAGACAAATAATAAGAATTGAGTGAGAAGAGATATGCATAGCGTGAGAAGAGGACGCAATAACTTTTCCAAACCCAAAGGCAAGGTTATGAGAGTGTAGTAAAACGTCTTAATAATCAATGGGGGAGAACTAGACTCACCAAAGACACGGTCATCTGCAACAGCGCGTAGAATTCTCGAGGCACCGATCATGTTGCTCAGACTCGCGCAGAGTGTGGCTAGTGCGATGCCTGCAGAATTATAATAACAACGTGAGAAACCTGACCCGGAGAGAAACCACTATGAAAAATTGGCTCTCTTCGCGCAACATAACAAGTTTTGAAGTGCAATTTTACCAAAGGTCTAGCGTCCTGACCCCTGATAATTATTAATCTTAATTATTATACAAAGGTCAATTTAAACTTAGAATGACGGAATTTCCAAAAATTCGAAGTACAGACGATGAGCTTTCAAACAATTCATTTCAAGAGATTCCATTTATTACTTATCCTTGCTATTTATACATCGGTTTAACGGTTAAAATTTTAGACTTCATAATATTTCCAGTTCCATGCAAGTTATTTCATTCTCTTCATGAAAAATCTCTTTACAAATTTTAAATCTCTTTTCGAGAATGTATATTTACATCTTGCCTGTATGATAGATACATTCCTTGCGTGATTTTGCAAAGGTTTGAATTTATAGATTATACTTAACTAAACATGCTGGTGGTAGATTCTTGTTGTTGATTTTTTTTTTAAATTGGCGATGTTTAATTTTTTAAAAAGTTAAAGGTAATCACTAATACCCACTTCAACATGCTGGCGGTAGTTTTTAGCTACTATACGTACTTATAATTATCAGTCTGCTTATATCGCAAGTTCACAAGGAATTTAAAAGCAAAGAAAACGCCTAGCAAATTCACCATTTCGATACTGAAAACGTTTTCACTTTTGGAGCCCAGCTCCATCATCAGTACGACAATGGAGCTGGACTTCGAAACGTTTTCAATATCGATATGGTGAATTTGCTTGACGTTTTCTTTGCTTTTAAATTCCTAGTTTTAGCTGTTTTATTTTGCCACTGAATAACAGCTATCGCTTGTACCAACGTGGACAAGCTAGCAATAGTTTCATATCGTACTTATCGTATAACGGATGCAAGTAATTGCTCGTACCAACGTAGACGAGCGGCATCCAGAAGCTGACGTAGCCCATGAAGACGTAGTTGTACTGCAGCACATCCGTCGCAGTGGAGCACGCAGTGGCCACGAACAAGAGGCAGTACATGCAGAAGGTGAAGCTGAGCGCCAGCAGCGTGCCGCGCGGGATCGAGTAGCCGGGGTTACGCAGCTCACCTGTCACCAAAACTCATTTTTTATTGAATGATTTACTGAGCAAAATTTAACAACCAAAGCTGTAGCACCCTTCAAAATATATATACCTACTACAGTAAAGCATTAACATTTGTTACAATTTTCAAAACTCTAAGTACTTTTTTTTAATTTATGAGGATGAAGCTGAAAATTGTTTCTTTTGGCTTGCACCGACCGAAAATCGACATCACCGTATTGCACAAATGGGTCTTGAAATATCCATGAATCGACCACAATAATAGTGCAACCAATAAGCCAAGACTAGGACAGTAATACCAGACATGTTGGCGCCGTTCGTGATGCCCGTGACGCCACTGAAGAGAACGCTGAAGAGAGTCATGGCGTTGATTTGCTTGCCATTATTGTAGTCAATGGTATAATGTTCGTAGAGGTTGCTCTTCAGCGTTGCTATACTGGGACCCGTGAAATTGCCAGCCACTTTTGACAAGTTCAGTTCACTGCTGTGAAGACTGTGAGCGTAAGGAATCTGTGAAGAACAAAGAAGGATATTGTTAAATAAGAGACGAGAGAAATAAAATCAAGATGATATATCCCACCAGATAAGTACTTTTAACACGTTGACGATTGCTTCATCTTGTACAATTATTTCATTTTTTGTACTTTTTTTAAGCAGGGTTGCCAGACGGTCATTTTTTCCGGACAAATTCCGTGATTTAGTTTTTCTCAATTGCGTTGGCCGGCTAAAATTTATGATAGGGGTACTTCCTAATTAAATTTTAAATACTGCAAAAAGAAAACAAATGGAATTTTTATAGTGGAACCTACAAATAAACTAGTATACATTGAATTGTCGGCCTTTTTTGTTCTCAGATTAGGCCGATTTTAGGCAACCTGAATTATGTACCACTACCTCCTGGAAAAATACATTTCGAGGTACGTATATGTACCAATACGTAGTCAACGTGTTAAGCAATAAACAGACTGGATTGGAGGGAAGAAAATCACACCACGGTCTCAAAGACCACAAGAAATCAGTAAATTCTATTCTGGTTGGTATTTACAAACTAATGAACAATTAATAAAAAAACAAGTGAAAAACAAGCTCACAGTGATGGGATTTTGTGCCAGCAGTGCGATGAGCGTCAAGATAGCAATGCAAGACACGGCCAGGAAGAAGAAATTCGTGCATTTGCCAAAGAAGTTAGCACCGATGATACAGATGCATAGCAGCGTCAGGTTGATGCCGATGGCAATCCCATAGATTTGGTAACCATTAAACTCAAGTGGGATGGTCTCGTTTCCATGAGGCACAATAGTAGCATTGACCGGACCACTTGTAGCTGAAGCTGTAAATAAATCAAATTCATAGGCCGTATCGTGATTATTATACATGCCATTAATACCATGATGTTACTCAATATTTTTCATTTCTAAACACAGAGAAACAAATTCTGCATTTATGCAGAACAGATAAATATGTTGAGGATGATTACAAATAAATGAGATGGCGCACTTAAGTTTTAATCTCAATAGGTTTCTAAAAGGAGGATAATTCATTGACGAGGTCAAAATCTTAAACACACTATGTGGAAAAATGCTAGTAGTTTACACATTAATACCTATTCTATGCCTGAAAATCTCAGTGATGAAATATGTGAAAAATTCACATTCGTGATTCTTTGTGAATTAATTCTTCTGCTAAGAATGCACAAAAATATAGGACAATGATAATATTCAGCAACTAAATATAGCTTTTCATTGTGCATTGGCACATCTTGAGTGCAAGTGCAAGACTCTCGGCATATCTCTCAAACCATGACAATCATCTAAATAACTAAAATTAATAAACACTGGAGCAAGGAAACCAAACTCACTGATGCCCTGTAAGATGCCCTCAACACAGCCAGAAGTGTAGAGAGCGCAGCTGAAGACATTGGCGATGTAGAAGACCAGACCAATAGCTCCACCCATCTCAGGCCCAAGTGTACGACTGATCATGACTGAATTAGTGTTAAGGAATGCACTGAATGAACAATAATACGGCCACACTTGAAAAATAAAAATTCTGATACATTGTAACGTCCCAGGTAAGCACAGTTACTTTTACACTCGCAACAGCTGTACAGAGGTAGACAAAATAAGGGAAATACCCGATAAATCCACAAAATATATTTCAGTGTGGTGTATGTCCAACTTTTGCGGCAATTACAGCCTCAATTCTCCGAGGTATTGATTCATACAAATTGTGAATTGTTTCTAAAATAACTTTAAACCCATTCTTCAATTATAACTCCCTTCAGCTCTTTTAAAGACGATGGAGCGGGACTCGACTTCTGACTTGCATCTCTATATCGACCATAAATTTTTGATAATATGGTGGCCGGGTGATTACGGTGGCCAAATCAAACATCTACTCAAATGTTCCTCGTGCGATTTTTTAACAATTCTAACAGCATTAATCGGAGCATTATCTACCTGAAAGATGGCGTCCCCCTCCGGAAACAGTGCTTAAGCATTGGATGGACAGTGCTTGAACCATTTTACTTCAAAATTCGTGAATAGTCACAGCTGTTGATTCTTCAATGAAAAAAGTCTTTGTTCCACCGGATTTACAAGAAAGCACCCCAGATCATCACAGATTCTTCGTCATGTTTTACGGTTGTGAGGAGGCAGTCGGTATTAAACGACTCTCTTGGCCAAACGTAAAGTCGACTAGAGGTCGGAAATAAGAGAAAAATTCGTCAACAGTGGAAAAATCACATTTTTCTACTGTTCGAGGGACCAATTCTAGAGGTTTTTACACCACTCTAATTGCATTGAAGCATTTGTATTTGAAACCAGAGCTTTTCTAATAGCAGTTCTCCCATAGAATCCAGTTCTGTGCAGTTCTTGGCAGACAGAGTTTACGGAAACTGGGTTCTGTAGCTGTCTATTGATATCCGCAGTAATTGCAACAGACGTAGTCTTTCTATTGTCCCTAACAAGTCGATTTAGGTAGGTATACCAAAAGTTTCTCTCAGACAACTCCAAATATCGGCCAGACCTGTGCATCAGTCTTTAACACTCGTCATCAATCAGTCCTTATGAGTCGCCCTGGTAACATATGTGCCCAGAATTCATTTAGGCACACCAATTAAAGGCCATGCTGGGAGCACCACCTTCGACGACGACCAAACGCAGTCCACCAGCTACACCACTGCAAGCTCCTCATATCTTTTTGCCGCCACCACTGCGCAGACTGTGGCGCTATCCACTTTGCTACAACAATTCTAAAACTACAGTCATTTCTATAATAGGTGGATAGTGTTTTTAAGGCATAATGGAGCCCATATAAAGGATACAGTAAGCTCCCCCGCCCTCAATGGCGCCGTTGGTAGAGATGGCGCAGATGCTCAGCACCGTCAGGATGAGGATAAAATAGCACCCCAGCAGCAGCGCCAGCGACACCAGCAAACCTCCATTGCCAATAAGATAGCCTGATAAACAGAACACGATAAGTTATTTATGAATAGGGCGGTCCAAGCACGAATTTCAATGGAAAAATTGTGCAATATCTATGCTAACAGAAACAATGAACCTATAACTACAATGGAAAAAAAAAGAAATAATTAAAAGCTCTTTACAAAAGTTGATTTCAAAAAAAGATAAACCACAACGCCAATAGGCTCATACATTTAATTTCTTGGCTTTCAATATAGAGTTAATAAGAGTATTTACAGAGATGAAAAATACATATAATTATATTCCATAGATATTCACAAACCAAGACATGAGGAAGTCTCAAACAATTTTAAGGCTTGACTCGCGGCCGGTCTGCAAAATTCAACGATCAAGGAATATCTCCCAAAATAAGGAACGCAGCTCGATGAAACATGGTGCACGTATTCATTAGTACCTAACGTTGATGTTTAGGTCGTGATTTTTTTTTACCTTCGTTCGTGAGTTATACGGCGATACGGGCCGAAATTCGCAGTGATCAAGGAATTTCTTATAAACTACTGAACAGATTCGAACGAAATTTTGAATATACATTTCTAACTACCAAACGGTGATATTTAGCTTGTGAAAATTCTTTCGATTTGGCCTTCGTTTGCAAGTTTTTTTTTTCAGTTCAACTTCATTAGTGATTTAAACAGCACTACGTGCTTAAATTCGCAGTGATCTAGAGATTCCTTCTAAACTACTGAACAGATTTGAACGAAACTTTGTTTACAAATACCTAACCTCCCAACGGTGGTGTTTAGCTCGTGACAATCCTTTCGATTTTGCCATCGTTCACGAGTTCTACGGATATACCGAGAAACGACCGGCATTTTTGGGGCAGATTTTTAAAATTTGCATTGACGAAGAGCCGTATACGTATATCCGTACAACTCGCAAACGAAGGCAAAATCGAAAAAAATTGTCACGAGCTAAACATCACCGTTGGGAGGTTAGGTATTTGTATACAAAGTTTCGTTCAAATCTGTTCAATAGTTTAGAATGAATCTCTAGATCACTGCGAATTTAAGCACGTTGTGCTGTTTAAATCACTAATGAAGGTAAAAAGGGAAAAAACTCGCGAACGAAGGCAAGATTGAAAAAAATTCCACGAGCTAAACATCACCGTTTGGTGGTTAGGAATGTATATTCAAAATTTTGTTCGTATCTGATCAGTAGTAGGGAAGAAATTCTTGATCACTGCGATTTTCGGCCCGTATCGCCTTATAACTCACGAATGAAAGCGAAATTGAAAAAAAATAAACATTACCATTAGGTCCGAAGGAATACGTGTACCAAGTTTCATCGAGCTTCGTTCATTAGTTTGAGATATTCCTTACATGAGGTACGGTATATAATAACTGACATAGCATTATTCACTTACCAATACGGAGGAAGAGCAAGCTACTAAACTGTGAGAGAGCTACAGGGGCGAAAACTCCAGCAGCAGTGTTAAGGGTGCGCCGAGAGATTAACTGTCCTGTCTCTTCATTACCTGCTTAAGAAATATGATATAGTTAATAAAACAAACAATCCCATTTCATCAGCAAGGTAATGAATACTTCAAAAAGCCATTGATTTTTGTACAACTCCTTTAATGAAACAAAAAATCTATATATACCTGAGAGAAAAATCTATATATACCTGACAGAAAAAATGAAATCCCTAGGTTGTATATCACATTAGTGATTTATGCATCTCATGAACAAAACAAAAATATATAATATATAAATATAGACAAGCTCTTACCATCAATGGAGTAGCCAATAGATGATTGCTGGCTGGAATCATCATTGAGGGTAGTGGACATGGCAGGACTGTTACCCATAGCACCGTGCTCCAGAGCTGCGGAGCTACCACCTCCACCGTTCTTGTCACCGATCAGAGGCTTCTTTTCCTGGACAAAAAAAAAAACAATGAATGGCTGACAAAACGCAATAGAAGATGAACTGTGTTGTCAACTTGGCAAGAATAAGCAGCGTTTGAAGCCTAATATTTGCAGGCATAATATAAAAAGTCATTTAAATAGTAAATTTACACGTTTTTCTCAGAGTTGTAATTGGTTATATGGTACATACTATCTTCAAGAAAGCATAGATATAAGGTCTTTTATTTTGGATAAGAGCTTAAACATCCATTAATAATGAACAACATTGACAAAATTGTGTAACACTGATGTGCTTATATGCAATCTGCAGAAAAAGTGTGGTCATGTTTAATAGTATACCAGTACTTAGTTATAGCCATATATATAAATACTGGGTAATTGTTTTGATTCTTTCTCAAGGAACCTCCAAAATGGTTCCTTAGAATTGCCTTAAACTGCAGGCAAGAATTTAATAATAAAAGAAAAAATCAGCATATATGACAGCAAGAATAGTTGTAAATGTTATCTTTAAAGTGTCAATGTCACTGCTATATATTTGCACTTAGCAACCCCAAACGTCTTCCCACTAGATCAGGATGATATTTTCAAACCTAATAAGTGACATGTCAGTATCAATAAACCAAAATTTCAAATATTTCCCACTCTGGTCCTAAGTGAGTGTAACTTGGACAGAGGCATCATCCTACATAATTATGTTGAAAAAAGTCTTGCAGCAACCATCAAATCGGGCAATGAGGGACGGTTTTGAGCGTTTTTCATTAATAACTTTTTACCATGAAACATTTCATAAATGAATTAAGGCTCGTTTTAGAGGTCTTTGCAAGCAAAATGTGCTCTAAGAAGCCATGCCACTGACTGGTCTGCACAGAACTATCACAATATTTTCAATTTGAGCAGATAATTGAATAAAAATACTCAATTGATGTCAAGCCCTTATGGAGTTAGTGCTCACATGGACTGTTAATATTTTACTCAGATTTAGAAACTCAAAGTCAGCAAGTATTCCCCACTAGAAGAAGCCAAGACAGGAGTTCTAGGAATGGTATTTCCTGGTGTGCACTGGCCTGGCTGATTTTAAAACAGCATCCAATTTACATAGGTATGTAGCTGATGAAAAGGGTTCTGGTATGTTATGAAAATGCCATTGTAAAGTTCAAACTTTAAACATGAATGTATTTTACATTGTACAATGTAATGAAAATCTAGTTAGGTTAAAAGGTGCACCTACTATTATTTTACCAATCTAAGTGATAATCCCTATGCAGTCAATGGATATTTCCATTCTCTAACAGACTTAAGATTTCAGCATGGTTCAGGGATCATATACAAACTCAGTTAACTTAGGGGGTTCATAAACTAATACTTACCAGCTTTCTTGACTTCTTTGAGACAAGTTGATTTGGGGCAACTTCAAATTGTTCATTGGTTGAATTAACAGATAATACATTGTCTGCCATCTCCCAACTGTTGTGTATTTTTAATTTGCTTCAACAAAAGACAACTACATAACAGGGTAGCAACTTCAGCAATGCAGAATGAAAACTAAGCTCTAATTCTAATGGATGTACCAAACAAATTTGTCAAATAAATTAATTTCACTCTTATTCTTTTATTAAAATGAGCTATTAAACCTCTTCAAGAATAAATGCTTTAAATGTTCATACTACATCATACATACAAGCAAATTCAAATTGAAAAATAAGACAATAATATTAAGACAAATATGTGCTGATATTACAATTTTAATGCAAATATCCAGAGATGGTAACCATGATTGAGCAAAATTAAATGGTATATGCAAACAATCATCCCAGATAATACACATTCCAACTACCTAATGTATGGATAGGTAGTATAAAGCAGTGGTTCCTAAAGAGGGCAGTACCACCCTCCTGAGGGCAGTGAGGCAGAAGGGGGTGGTAGGAGGTGGCAGTCCAAAGTTGAAGTCAGAAGTTTGAATGTTTTTTGACAATTTTTACACAACACGTGCAGCACACGGCTCCCAGCAATGGCTTTTCCACCCACATTTGAGATTTTTTAACATCTTCTGGGTCTCTAGTGTGAAATTTGGAAAATATTAAAAATCGGGCTTTTAAGCAAATTTTCTCATTAATAGAAAAAATGCGCTATTGTGCTCATCATGTCTGTCCGTCCGTCTGTCTGTCTGTCTGTCCATCCATCCGTCAGTCCGTGACCACATTTTCATTGACAAGAAAATGCGCTCTCCATCACTCACTGCAGTGAGTACCGAGTTATATTTTTTATGTCTCAGTGGGGGGAGGGCACTAGAAATTCACTGAGGAGCCAAGGAGATGCCAGCCTGCAAAAATTTGGCAACCACTGGTGTTAACCCTCCTCAAATAACTAATGTCAATGCTACTCAATGTGACACATCCATAAAATAGGTAGGTATATCTATTTCCTGAGCCGCATCAGAAACTTTCATACAATTTTTTCAGCTGCAAGATTCCCACAAGATAAATTATCTCTAATCTAATTATTAACATAACACAAGTGCATGATCAAACTGCAATCTACATATCATATTGTTACCAGGGGTAATCTTAGGGCAGACCAAGCTCATGTGTTTAAGCTCACAATTTTCTATTTCATTCATTTATTGTTTAAACTTATTGACAAAACTACACAGTTTTTAACAAGATCAAAAGATTTAATGATTGAATTATAGGCACATTTTTTCATATTTTTCAATTGTGTCAACTGTCAAATGTTGATAAGCAAAATTGGAAAATTCTTCTTACTACTAAAAAATCTTGTGCTTTGAATAGGCCTGTTTAATAAGACTTTCTTCAATAATTTTAGAATCTTATAGCTTGATATTGCATTTGCAACATCAGTGAAAAATTTGTGAGAAGCCACCCATGAATTGTACAAAAACGCTTACCTATTAATCCATGACAGTAAATAATAGTGGCAAAACGGAGACTTTTTTAGACTCTTCCTTGAAATCATTTTTGGGTCCTATAAGCAGACCAGTAAAGTATTATGGATACCAGTATTATTGTTCAGAAGATACTGGTTTAAATCTTCAGTAGATGATAAAATTAAAAATACCTACTAGGTACGGTATGCATTTAAAAATTAATTTTTGAAGACAACACTTCTAAAGAATCCAGTGTCTTTGATGTTACACTGAATGAATTTCTAATTTTATTTTCATACATTAAAAATAATTAATTTCTAAATTTTTTAATAAATAGGTAATATTTTTTTAAATTTTCAAAATTATTTATAAAGTCAACTGATATATGCATTGTCTCTGACTTAATGCAAGTGTGCAAAATTTTAGATCGATTGGACAGGTAGAAGTGTGTTAAATATTGATTACCGTATAAGATTTGTAGCAGACAAAATTATTTTTTAAATGAAAAAACTTTAAATTTTTAAAATTACATATTCTGTCAATTGATTCGTGCATTGTCTCCAACTTTACGCAAGTGTGCAAAATTTTAGATCGATTGGACAGGTAGAAGTGCATTGAATATCAATTATATATATAAGATTTGTAGCAGACAGACAAACAAACAACAAGAAGTGAAGTTAAAGAGAAGTGTTGTAATGAACCGATTCTAAAATGTATCTGGTTTGCCCCCCATGCAGTAAAGCACAACATAGGTCGAGGATGCCAACTTCATTGCCCCAAAGAAGCCAGGGTACAATCAAGGCAGACAGCAGTTGCCAGTTATTGGTCTCCATAGACCACAATTTACAATTGACATGGCCAATAAGCAATGTTCGGCAGACATATGCATATTATAATTGTTATGGTCGACCTGTGATAATTAACATGGACATTTGGGCATTAACATCCTTACAGCCAATGCACGTTGATAGGCACAGACAAGCAAGCATTACAATTCTTGCAACCAATGTGCAATGATGGGCATGGAAATACAGGCATTACAATCGTTACAGCAAATTGCCATGATTGGCATGGACAAACGCACATTACAATTGCTGCAAGTGACCTACAAGCAATCAAGACAAGCTGTAGATATATGCTATGGCAGCACTGTTGATTGCTTTATTCATAGTTTTTGATTGATCATGGACACTAATTGAAGGTCATGGAGAGCTTGAAAAGACACTGGTATCTTGAGCTAAAGAGCCTAAATTTACAGCCAGGCATATAACTGGCCAATTTCACATGGTCCTAACTCCTACAGCCTTTTTCCAATTAGGTTAGTGAAAAATAACAAAATTGACCATTTTTACCTCCAATTTTGATAAATTAACATAAATGAACAATTTTTACTTGAAATTTTCAGCCTAATTAGGCAAGCTAAATTTGCAGTATATTAATCTGCACAATTCTGACAGTAAGGCAGAATTCAGAAGCAACCATGAATGAGCCAAAAACCCAGTGCAGGCATGGAATAGTATATCTACCTTGTAAGCAACAGCTGGATTTTTTGAGCCAAGGTTTTATGGATTTTCCAGCCATGAATTCCATATTTTGGCCATCATTGGCTATAAAGAGCCATTTACAAGCCATGAACTTACTTACAAAGTCCTGTGCACATGTTACCCCAAATCTCATATTTTCCCCTAAAAAGGGTCAAAACAGCATTAATAACATTTGTCTATATGTTGCAACTGAACATGTGATAATGCAGTCTGACTGCTCTGACATGACTGCCTATGCAATCTTCAACTAAATGTTTTGGGTTGACTCATTATCATGACATTGTGCAGGATCTTTTAGCAGGAGCATTGAAGTAGTACTGCAGTCTGCAGATTGCGTAAGTTGTACATTCAATGAAATGACATAGGTACCGGTATTTGCAAAGTGCAAACCACAATTTTTTCAATCAAAAAGAAATATATGACATTAGAGGCTTAGAGCCATGTAAGATTTCATACATACTGAAATTATACCATATTAGAGCTGCAATATTTCAAATTCCCCAATCTGCAGTACTTCAATTCTCCTGCCAAAATATCCTGCACATGACTGGATTTTTTAAGCCATGGTTTTATAAATCTGTTTGCCAGCTGTGATTCTATTTCTCCAAGCCGTGAATTCCATATCTTGGCCACAAAGAGCCATTTACAAGCCACAAACTTATTTACAAAGTTCTATGCATGTGTTACCACAAATCTCTAATTTTACCCTAGAAACAGCAACAGTAATATTTGCCTTTACTTGAGTGGCAACTGAACACATGTTAATGTAGTCCGACTGCTCTGACGTGACACTGGCATGAAATATATCTACTTGGTGAGCCGGGACTGAATTTTTCGAGCCGTGGTTTTATGGATTTGCCAGCCGTGATTCCATTTCTTCGAGCCATGATTCCATTTCACCGAGCCGTGAATTCCATATGGTATCTCAGCCATGAAAAGCCATTTACGAGGCGCAAATTTATTTACAAAGTCCAAGCTTGTGTTACCCCAAATCTCTAATTTTACCCTAAAACAGGCAAACTGCAACAATAAAATTTGTCTTTACTATAAGTTGAGCATGTGTTAATGCAGTCTGACCACTTTGACATGACCGCAACTATGCGCAATCTTCAACGAAACGTTTAGTTGATTTGTTTACATTACGTTGTTTATGTTTTTTCTGCAAGATATTTTGGCGGGAACGGTAAAGCAATGCGGATTGCGCAAGTTGAAAATTTTATGAAATGACATGTTTGCAAAGTGCAAACTGTGATTTTTCAATCGAACAGAAATTTATGACATTCAAGCCACGAGATTTCTTACCTAGGGTAAACGCGGTACCATCAACCGGGGCTACTCGGGACGGTTTTGAGCGTTTTTTGTTTATAACTTCTTATGATGAAACATTTCATAAACAAGTTTAGGCTCATTTTATAGCTCTTTGCAAGGGCTATCAAATGGCATCTTCAAAAAAATTCCATATGCTATTCATAAGGTGCCAGAAGCAAAAAAAGAGTGTCCCGAGTAGCCCTGTTGAACAGAGTAGCCCTGTGGAATGGGGCTACTCAGGACACTGGGAATAAATCTTCATTTTAAAATATTTGAAGCATGCAGAGCTTACTCATCCATTACTAACAGTACTCTGAAGTCCTCCTCTTTCATTGTAGACAATGTAGTGGTAGAATAAATGACATTTTCTGTGACTTTTACTAGTTTTTCCTTCATTGATATGATATTACCATAAACATTAATTACCGTCAACTGGGGTGACTTCAGCTTTGTTTTTGATTCATGCTAGGGTCGTAAACGCGGGGTCGTAAACGCCGGGGTCATAAACGCCAGGGTTGTAAACCAGGTCATAAACGCCTGAGTGACTTTGGCCACTGTTTATGACCCTTTATTACCCCACTTTGGCCATCATTATGAACAGGGCCAAATCACCCAGTTGATGGTACTGTATTATTGATGGGATATTACTGTATTATTGATGGGATATTAGGGTATCCATGAACATGCCATTGAGCATTTACAACAACCTTGTCCACTGCAAGCTTCATATCAGCAGCATCATAGCATTTTTTCTGTATCTGTAAGCTTACAGGACGTCTCTTATACACATCT